>NC_060139.1:656584917-656887948 GCF_021461385.2 Schistocerca piceifrons
GTTCGAATTCTGCCTCAGGCATGGCTATGTGCGATGTCCTTAGGTTAGTGAGGTTTAAGTAGTTCTAAGTCTAGGGGACTGATGACCTCAGATGTTAAGTCCCATAGTGCTTAGAGCCATTTGAAGCCAGACTGTCGTGTGGTCTCGCATACGCTATGTTATTAGAATCTGTAATGGTTGGCACGAAGAAAGTCATTGTGTTCGAGATATCTCATATTCGAATAAAGAATGCTCCTGACATCCACCTGATCTTACTTACTGTGCTCAAACCCTGGTCTAAATTTCTACACGTCTTCTTCCTTCTCCTCTGTAGTTTGTCCCTACGGTATTCAGAACATGAAAGACAGATTGTTGTCAACATTGACATTTTTTGTAAATCTGCACGTGTTATAAATTTGGATTTATCTTTCTGTAAGGTATCTTCTAAGATAAATCATACGGTGAGTACTACGTCGTGTGTGCCAACGGTTCTCCGTAACCGCAACTGATCTTCGCCAGAATCAGCTTCTACGAGTCGTTACACCATCCCGTGCATAATTCGCGCTAGTATTTCATGGCCATCACTTAAGAAACTGGTGGCCGGTAACACTCACAACTATCCGCAGCTACTATCCGTATCAAGGGAAGTAGTGCTGTGGTACAAACGACACTGAACTCAAAGCCCCGCCAGGTGATCCAAATGTGGATCTTCCGTGTTTTCCCTCAATCGCCTAAGGCTTAAGCCGGGGCGATTTATTTGAAACTGCACTGTCGATTCCTCTTCCCATCATTCCCCAGTGCGACCTTACGCTCCGTCACTGACGATCTAGACGACGACGGGACGTTGAAGGCTAATCTCTCTTCTGTCAGTCCACCAAAGTCACTTCCTATTGGTCTCGACGGTATTTCAGTACGTTAACAAAAAACAAGAGAAACTTGGGTGTAACTATAGACAACTGTCTCCTTGTTTTAAATTTATTCGCTTTTGGGACATGGCCATACAGCCCTCTCAATAGTGTGAAGACAATTATGGCGATACGAACCTAAGGACAACAAAACATTCAATCACCGAACGGGGAAAAATCTCCGATCTAGCCGGGAATCGAACCTAGGCCTCTTTAGTTAGCAATCCGCCGCGCTGACTGCGCAGCTACCGAAGCAGACAGATGAGCATCTCACCTGGACAGAAAATACTGTCATCACAATCAGGGAGACTCCCGTTTGGCTCTAAGCCCTTAAAGAGTTTCGGAACGTACTTCTGCAGGATGTGAAACGTAAACTTACGCAATCACTCGTTCTGCCTAAAATCCAATACACCGATGTAATTCAACACAGCATCAGTTGTGAGGGCACAAGACGGTTAGAACGAACCGTGGATGTTTGTGTGCTTCACAACTGCGGCATCCGTATACATGGCCTCGTCACAGCATCATACACCCAGTCAGGTTGGTTGCGGCCAGACATATAACGTGACTACCACACGCCATGTTTGCTTTATGAACTTCTCAGCTCGCAAGCACCGCAGTACTTTACATCAGTGTTTAAATACCTGTCATCTCATCACAACCCGCACACAAGGTCTCACTTATCTATTAGTAACCCACCTGCGCTAATCCATAAAAAGGAAATATTTGCAAACTCTTTCTCTGTAACTGTTGTCTGCCTCTGGAACGAACTACACTGGACTCTGCGCACAATAAAATACCCTTTTACTTTTAAGGAGGTGGAATACTTCCTCCTTTTACCCTCATAACTCTTCCCCAAAAATTAACGCGGTTGTCCAGTTTTCCCTCTGTCAGGTAGTCTACGTCTACATCTTCACCTACGTGATTGCTCTGCTATCCACAACAAACTGCCTAGTAGAGGGTTCAATGAACCACCTTCAATCTGTCTCTACCGTTCCACTCACGAACGGCGCGCGGGAAAAACCAGCACTTAAACTTTTCAGCAAGAGCCCTGATTTCCCTTATTTTATCGTGATGATCATTTCTCCCTATGTAGGTGGGCACCAACAGAATGTTTTCGCAATTGGAGGAGAAAACTGGTGACTGAAATTTCATGAAAAGATCCCGTCGCAACGAAAAACGCCTTTGTTTTGATGATTGCTACACCAATTCACGTATCATATCTGTGGCAGCATCTCCCCTATTCCGCGATGATACAAAACGAGCTGCCCTTCTTTGAACTTTTTCGATGTCATCCGTCAGCCCCACCTGAGGCGGATCCCACACCCCACAGCAATACTCCAGAACAGGGCGGACAAGCGTGGTGTAAGCAGTCCCTTTAGTAGACCTGTTGCACCTTCTAAGTGTTCTGCCAGTAAATCGTGGTCTTTTGTTTGCTCTACCCACAACATTATCTACGTGATCGTTCCAATTTAAGTTATTTGTAATTACAAATAGTAAAGCAAATGCTCCCGTCTTCTCTCCTTTAAGCCTGTTTTTCTTTCCAGTTCTCAGTCACATCACTTTCTTAATAGTAGGTATTGTGTTTTATCACGTTCCTCTTTAACTTTCTCCACCTCTTATTCTATGTCCATTGCTGCTACTTCCTAGAGTTAAGAACTGTATCCCTGTAGCTTGTCTCTGTTGTTGTACTTATTAACGAATGTAAACTGTGCTTTTTTGTTTTTGGGCTATAGTAATTGTTGCTTTTGTTGTGATCTTAAGTCCGAAGACTTGTTTGCTGGAGCTTTCCATGTTAATCTATCCTCTGCAAGCGTTTTCATCTCTACATTACTACAGCAACTTACATGAGTTTGAATCTGCTTTCTGTATTAAAGCCTTGGTCTTTCTCAACAGTTTCCTTCCAGTACCAGACTGACAATGCCTTCATGCCTCAGGACGTGTCCTATCGACCTGAAATGTTACTTATGAATGTATAAAAAAGTATCCACAATTTTCATTAACGCCTGAAAATATTATAAATGAATTTACATATATAAATAAATTTGCTTGTTAATTGAAAGAAATGATGTACTAATAAGATTATGTATTTTAATTATTCATGAATTATTTTGTAAAGAAGTGTCTATGGATTAAAAATGTAGAAGGTAATTTCGTTTGTCTACCGAGATAAGCCGTGTAAGTGTAATTTGTACGCTGTTGTTGAACAATTGTGTTAATTTGATGTTAAGTAACCGTGTATCATTTGAAGATCGCTTTCCTTGCTATTCATGTCATACGTAATTTTATTACGCATTTTTAGTCCAGTTTCAGGCTGCATCGAACAGAAGTCGCTGGCGCATTGTTTGGTGGTCACAGCCGAACACGATTAGTGTTCATTCGCCGTTTAATCCATCATATTATAATTCATACGCCCATGGGATCATTTTCTCTCAAAATCCGGGCAATATTAACCGCGTAATATTCAAATCGGTCATTGATCTCCAAACAATGTCGTCTATCAACGTACTCGCCGGTCGGGTGTAATGACGATTTGGGAAGGCAGAATTCAGCTTGATTAGAACAGGGAGTAAAATTTTTCTGTGCCACGTTTTATCATTTCAGTAGTATTCCCTCCAGCAAAACAAGACACATTCAAATAGTTTTCTCAACCAGTACTTACCAATTATTCAATGCTTTCAGAGATAAAATCAGCAAACATACCATGTTAATTAATTAATTCATACCTATCTAACAATAATAATATACGATATCTTACTTTTTATTTTTATTTATTGAGAAATGCTACAAACAGAATCCTTCTTTTAGTCCAATTGTGCCATATTTTTTTCACCCAGTTCGATTCAGTACCTTCTCATCTGTTATTCAAAGCAACAGTCCGATCTTCAACAGTTTTCTACAGTTCCACATTTCAAAGGCTTCTATTCTCTGCTTGTTTGAACTACTTATCCTCCACATTTCACTTCTATACAATGCTATACTCGAGACTAATACCTTCCGAGACGACTTCCTAATACTTAAATTGTTATTAGATTTTTAAAAATTCCTCATTTTCCTCACAATCCCATGATTTAATTTGACTACATCCCATTACCCTGGCTTTACTTTCGTTGATGTTCATTGTATACATACTTTTCAAGAGACTATCCATTCCGTTCAACTCAGTGTCCTTTGCCGTCTCAGAAAGAATTATAACGTCATCGGTAAAAGCCTCGACATTTTTATTTCTTCTCCCTGAGCTTTAACTCTCTTTCTAAATTTCTCTTTGCTTTTCTTCACAGCTTGCTCAATGTAAATATCAAACAACATCGGGTATGGGCTGTAACCTTGTCTCAGCCGCTTCTCAACTACTGCATCCCTGTCATCGTGTCCCTCGAGTTTTATAACTGCAGTCTGGTCTGTGCACAAGCTGTGGTGTCGTTCAAAGAGGCGAAACGCTTCTGGGAGCACAAGATAAATCAATTAAAAAAACCTTAATGTCCAGCAAGTCTTTTGAAGTACTGCAATTTATATACAGGAGCTGCGAAAATGGCCACCACAAGAAAACTTGTTCTCTATATATTCCTTCCGCCTTTCAGCTATCCCTTCTTTGGATATTATGAAACGCTTTATAATGTTGCATACTAGATACACTTTATGCTTACCGTAATGAATGTAATGCATAACCTGTAAATACCTGATTAGATGTCATCTTTTCTACGTCTACATAGATACTCCGCAAGCCACCGTACGGCGCGTGGTGAAGAGTACCCTGTATCACAACCTGCCATTTCCTTTCCTGTTCCATTCATAATAGAGCGAGGGAAACACGACTTTGTGTGGTGTATGCCTCCATATGAGCCCTAATTTCTCGTATCTTATTTTCGTAGGCCTTAGGCGCAATGTATGTTTGCGGCAGTAGAGTCGTTCGGCAGTCAGCTTCAAATGGCGGTTCTTTGAATTTTTTCAATAGTGTTCCTCGAAAGCCGACCGCTGTGGCCGAGTGGTTCTAGGCGCTTCAGTCCGGAACCGTGCTGCTACTACGGTCGCAGGTTCGAATCCTGCCTCGGGCATGGATGTGTGTGATGTCCTTAGGTTAGTTAGGTTTAAGTATTTCTAAGTCTATGGGACTGACGACCTCAGATGTTAAGTCCCATAGTGCTTAGAGCCATTCGAACCATTTGTTTTCGAAACGAATGTCGCCTTCCCTCCAAGGAGACACATTGAGTTTCCGTAGCACATCTGTAACACTTGCGTGTTGATCGAACCTACCGGTAACAAATCTAGTAGCCCGCATCCGAATTGCTTCAGTCTCTTTCTTTATTCCAAATACTCGAGCAGTACTCAAGAATAGGTCGAACCAGCGCCCTATATGCGGTCTCATTTACTGGTGAACCACTCTTTCTTAAAATTCTCCCAATCGACCAATGTCGACTATTTACCTTCCCTACCACAGATTTCACGTACGCATTCCACCTCATATCGCTTTGCAGTGTTACGCCCAGATATTTAAACGACTTCACTGTGTCAAGCAGGACACTAGTAATAATGTATCCGAACATTACAGGTTTGGTCTTCCTACCCATCCGCATTAACTTACATTTTTCCACATTTAGGGCTAGGTGCCATTCATCACACCAACTAGAAGTTTTCTTTATGTCAGCTTGTCGCTCAGCTTCGACACCTACCGTACATAACAGGATCATCAGCAAACACCCGCAGATTGCTGCCCACCCAGTGTACCAGATCATTTATGTATACAGAGAAGAACAGCGGTGCTATCATATCTCCCTGGGGCACTCCCGGCGATAGCCTTGCCTCTGATGAACACTCATCGTCGAGGACAGCGTACTGGATTCTATAACTCAAAAAGTCTTCGAGCACTCACTTATCTGTTGATGTTGGGTTTTGTGGGGCGCTCAACTGCACGGCTTTCAGCGCCTGTACAAAGCCTCAAATTTCATACAATTCAAGTTTCACACAAACCAATCTAGCCACTGTTGCGAATGATGATGAAATGATGAGGACAACACAAACACCCACTCTCCGGGCAGAGGAAAATCCCCAGCCGACCGGGAATCGAACCCGGGACGCCGTGATCCAGTGGCCACTAGACCACGAGCTGCGGACCCACGTATCTCTGAATCCATTCCCTACGCTCGTACCTTCATTAATGGCCTGCAACGAGGCATAGTGTCAAAATCTTTCCGGAAATCTAGAAACATGGAATCTGCCTGTAGCCCTTCATGCAGGTTAAATAAATAAATGCTGCTTATCAGTATATAATAGACTACTGGCCATTAAAATTGCTACACCATGAAGAAATGCAGATGATAAACGGGTATTCATTGAACAAATATATTATAGTAGAACTGACATGTGATTACATTTTCACGCAATTTGGGTGCATATATCCTGAGAAATCAGTACCCAGAACAACCATCTCTGGCCGTAGTCCTAATAACGGCCTTGATACGCCTGGGCATCGAGTCAAACAGAGCTTGGATGGCGTGTACAGGTACAGCTGCCCAGGCCGCTTCAACACGATACCACAGTTCATCAAGAGTAGAGACTGGCGTATTGTGACGAGCCAGTTGCTCGGCCACCATTGACCAGACATTTTCAGTTGGTGAGAGATCTGGAGAATGTGCTGGCCAGGGCAGCAGTCGAACATTATTTGTATCCAGAAAGGCCCGTACAGGGCCTGCAACATGCGGTCGTGCATTATCCTGCTGAAATGTAGGGTTTCGCAGGGATCGAATGAAGGGTAGAGCCACGGGTCGTAGCACATCTGAAATGTGACGCCCACTGTTCAAAGTGCCGTCAATGCGAACAAGAGGTGACCGAGACGTGTGACCAATGGCACACCATCCCATCACGCTGGGTGATACGCCGGCATGGCGATGACGAATACGCGCTTCCAATGTGCGTTCACCGCAATGTCGCCAAACACAGATGCGACCATCATGATGCTGTAAACAGAACCTCGATTCATCCGAAAAAATGACGTTTTGCCATTCGTGTATCAAGGTTCGTCGTTGAGTACACCATCGCAGGCGCTTCTGTCTGTGATGCAGCGTCAAGGGTAACCACAGCCACGGTCTCCGAGCTGACAGTCCATGCTGCTGGAAACGTCATCGAACTGTTTGTGCAGATGGTTGTTGTCTTGCAAACGTCCCCATCTGTTGACTCAGGAATCGAGACGTGGCTGCACGATCCGTTACAGCCATGCGGATAAGATGCCTGTCATCTCTACTGCTAGTGTTACGAGGCCGTTGGGATGCAGCACGGCGTTCCGTATTACCCTCCTGAACCCACCGATTTCATATTCTGCTAACAGTCATCAGATCTCGACCAACGCGAGCAGCAATGTCGCGATACGATAAACCTCAATCGCGATAGGCTACAATCCGACCTTTATCAAAGTCGGAAACGTGATGTTACGCATTTCTCCTCCTTACACGAGGCATCACAACATCGTTTCACCAAGCAAGGCCGGTCAACTGCTGTTTGTGTATGAGAAATCGGTTGGAAACTTTCCTCAAGTCAGGACGTTGTAGCTGTCGCCACCGGCGCCAACCTTGTGTGAATGTTGTGAAAAGCTAATCATTTGCGTCTGTAGCACGTCATCTTCGTGGTGTAGCAATTTTAATGGCCAGTAGCGTATCTGTGAAGTATTGGACCCAGTACGGACCCTTGAGCACTCAGACTGTCATGTGACGTTTCACCGACTGCTTGCCATCTACCTTGACCGCGAAGAGGAGGTGCCTGATACGACAGGGCAGCGTAACATCGGAGTGCGGTTGCGGTGGGTGACCACTTAGGTGGCCTCCGGGTGTGGGGGTCTGGGCTGGTGGCGGTGCGAGGTTACGCGAGCCGTGGAAGGCGCGGCTGGCGGCGTTGCCGGGCAACCAGGTGCGACCTGGCAACCTGGGCCCGTCTGCGAGCACGCGCCTCTGCCTCTCCGCGGGCAGTCTGCCCGCGCGCGCCGCCGCAGCCGGTTCTGTTGTCGCGAGTGCGTGTCGCCTCCGTGGACGCGGTGCAGTGCAACAGGTGCTTGCAGACGGCGCTCCTGCACGCGGCCTCCACGAGCTGCAGCCACCCTGAGGTAAGACGCCGCCGGGGCACCCGCTACCTGCCACCGTGCGGGCGTCAGCTGGCGGTCGGCTGACCTCCCGTGTGCCCTCTGCCGATCGGCCGCCGAGGACACCGCTCAAGTGTGATGGCCAAGTATCGTTAGCTGCGGTGTTCCAGCTCCGCCACCTTTGTCTAATTCGCTCGTGGGAGGACGCTGTACCCTACGCCAGTGCGTCCCGTGTTTCGTAGGCTTCAGTTTGTACAAATCGAGTTAATGACGAACTACTCCCACTAAACTTAATTTGCTCGCTTTTGGACCGTTATTTGGAAAACCCTGTTGTCTATAAAGGAATACAGGTACCGGTATGTACGTCATAAACGGGATTTTTTAACCCTTTCACGGCGTTTTCTGCACTCTCCCTTTCAAATGGAGACAGTGGGTTCCTACATGTGAAGATCTGCAGTGCGCAACCAATCGTGTGGTCAGCTGCGAGTGATTTTTTTTTATCACGGTGGAGAAAAAAGCCGCACTGCATCCAGGCACAACTGCGATGAATGGACGATACATTTAGCCGTGAGTAATTTCGTGCTCATCTTCGACAATGCCAACCATTTATCGCGCAGAGTACGTATTGCTCCATCCGTGTTATGGAAAAACGAGGATTCATATGCGTTAACACAAATACACATTGAGTAAGCTATACTAGCCAGTTGCGGTGTTCATAACAGAGCCGAAATCACAGGTAAATTATACAAGACGTATATGTCGCCGTTTGAAGATGGTGATAGGACCAAAGATAAAATAAATCGTACATTCCACGAAACTGGGTGTGCTTACAGTGTCGTAATAAGAAATGCATGTTTTGTTCTCCTGCCGTTATGGAATAAAATGACGAGTTATTCTCTTTATTGAGTCTATGACCGCGAAAGTTTGGGAGTCAATTTTGTTCGTTTCGCACTGTAATGATGTGACCGCTTGCAAGATAACTTCGCCTTAATTATTTCACCACGCGGTTTATGATGATGCCATGAACACGCAGAATGATGTACCTCCCCATTTCAAGCAGAATTCGCGTAATTACTTTCCACGATTCAAAGTTCGGTGAGTGGTACGGGTATGGTTCGTTACCTGTGTATGATTACGAAAGCGTCTGGACACTTGTAGCTATTTATCTTCTTTGTTCCTCTTTATTCTATCGGCGCAGCTCTCGGTTGCTAGCGTATTGTCACCTGTACATGCATCTGTGTTGCGCACGAGTCTTTCCAAATTGGACAACTTGAGCAACGACTATTGTCACTATTAACTGTTTCACATCGAATGTTAATTTTATCAGCTTTACGTTCAACATTAAATAGAGGCCCACACACAGAACACATAATTATTTAGTATTTATTATACCGTGGCTCATTTTGCTTACAACACATATTGGGGAAGAGTAAACGTCAGTACCGTACTAAAATGTTTCTATAATAATGCAGTTTTAAAATCTGCAACATACCACGCGATACCGATGAAGATCTAATGCGTCACTTTCTGGAACATTGTGAATTATGACAGTAGCCTGAATGGGATCGTGGAGTCTATTTTTCAGAGACGTCCCAGCTGCACACCTGTCTTTTTGAACGAAGTTATACGGCTCCCCAGGTCCTCACCAGATCCTGATAATAATACTAAGTTACGGTAATATCAAAAGAGTATGGAGTTCCGACTTTCTTAAAATGTCAGGGCAAAGTAATAGAAGATAATGATATCAGCGCAATGAATGATGGGGTCTGAAAGGAGACGCATGAAGAATGTTGGTGGCAAGCGGCCCGCTGGCGCTTTTCGGCGCTACGTAACGCGGACGATGACTAAGCCACGGCGATGCAGCGCTGCGCACGGTTCACAATTCGTCACGGGACGATGAAAAGGCCTGCAACTTGTTCTGGCCAAATGCCATCTCGATAGTCGCCAATCCATGAATAGGAGGAAAAAAAATTGGTCAGATGCCAATAGGACTCGCGTTCTGAGGGTGCGGCACAAACTTAATTATGTGTATAGACAGTTCATCCCTCTCGGCAGTTGAGAATCACGTCGATTTTTGCCTGCTGTCGACACTGATACTGGCAAGATATTGGTCCGGGGAATGTTTTAATTTTAAGTTTGGAGCCGGATAACAAATGACAGAAGAAAAATGTTTATGCATGATACAGTTGTTACATGTTAACTATTTTCTGCGCTTTTTCTTTTAGTTGTACTGTGAAACTCTGCTTCTTGCCAAACTTCATGTTATAGGTCAATGGGAAGTACCCTATAGATCGTGATGAGTAGGTTTTCGAATATCAAAATATGTGACGTGTATGCTCGTATCTTTTGGTTGCGTTGACTTAGAAGCTTCAATTTTGTACACCGCCAAGGAAACGTAGACTGCAGTATGTGACACGAGTGTCAACCTGATACGTCTACCCGTTCCTGAGAAATAAGGTTTTTAACAGTCGGACGGACAGACACACAGATAGACGGTCAACAAAGCTATTCTATAAGGGTTCCTGTCTTATCGATTGAGGCACGGAACCCAGATAATTAGCACAATACACGCTTAAAAAGCTATTCAATGAATTTTTAATGCCAGAACTTCCGATTTCGTGCTAATACCATATGATATATTGTAGTTGGAGCTATGTAAATTTAAAAATTAGGAAAATATTCTTAGTAGTAGGCAGTCAAATGTTAAAATAGACGAGGGACTGCATGGAAATGCCTTAGCAATAGCGCAACATAAAACCTGTGTTTTGGATTTGGTGAGGCTTATTTTAGTATAGTCAAAATAATATATGTGTTTTGCTGAGACAGGTAGGGCGACAGCGACATTTTAACATGGAAAGCTGGAAAATAATTATTGATTTAGATTTTGTAACCAGTTGATATGCCACTTGAAAGCTAAACACACCTTTCCGAAACAGTCGCTTTGGCGCAACTACCTACAGAACTTTTTATACAGGAAACCTGCCACTTCAAGCGAACAGCTTTACTGGAAGGTTATATCAGTCACACTGGATCTGCAAAAAGAACTCAGTCATGACAAAGACATTACGCGTAAGTATATCCGGTATCAGGCGGTGGAGGATAAATGACTCTCTCCCCCCTCTCTATAAAACAAAATATCTTCTCAAACCGAGCTCATACCCTCACCTCCAAACAGACAGAAGTATCAGTTCTGTAATAATTTGAAGAAAATGGGAACATCTAATGGGTATTGACTGGCAGCATGGATACCCAGTGGCGATGTATCAAAACTAAAACTATTTTGTCTTTCACCGCGAAACGTAACAAAATTCGAAACAACGAAGAATGACCGCCACTGGAAACCGAAAGAAGGCATAGAAGTATGGGCACACATAGAAAGCAACGGGGCACAGCACCACATGAGACATATAGTACTTACATGAAACAGAACGATGACGATTTGTCACATCAAATTCTTTTCTTTTATGAGGCTTCTATTATTCCTCCTCAGCTGAGGTGAAAATCGAATCAGTGCCACAAATTCAGTAATCATATCTGATGTATTAGCAAAAAAAAAAAAAAAAAAAAAAAAAAAAAAAAAAAAACTCCAAGGGGTTTCTTGCCACGTAAGATCGCAGTGTGAGACGTTTCGGAAAGGCAGTTTGGCTTTGTGGCATATGACAGTGGTAATCAACACTGCCGCAATAACTCTTGTATGTAAAAATAACCGTCTGTTACTTTAAAATGATACTTCAGCCGATCTTTGTATGCTATCTAGACACGTTTCCTCGTATTGTATTGTTCAAACACTTCGTACTGTCACTTTTCACAGTGTAGACACATTTGCATATGGTCCCAAAACAATAACAAACTTACAGCTGCAACTTTCAGAGTCCCTAGAAATAATTTTATTTCAGATAGATACTACAATGTTGATTGTGTTGTCTAATAATAGGACGATCTATGAGAGTGAATGGTAGGTAGGCAAACAGAGAGAAAGTACATAGCTGTGGACGCCAAAGACAGAATTTATCGGAATGATATTGGCCAACTATTTACGTTTGTCGTTCGTCGCAAGCGCTGCACTTTACTACAAAGCATTATTTGTCGTGAGTTGTTTGAAAGAGACAATGACACATGGACGCAGGTATATGATAAACTGCATTAAATAAACACTGAAATATATTTTTTCCCCTAAAAATGGCAGTCGGATCAGTCACAAATTTTGTCGTAAGTCCGTATTACGGACAAGCAGTAACAAGTTTCAAAAGTGAAAAATCCATCTTTACATTGAAATCTTATTTCAGGCTTGGCTGCCTGAAGAAGGGTTGTCACAACCAAACTCACTCATGCTCTGTCTATACATAACGATTTAAAGCAAATTTGTAGCAGGCTCCTCTTTCAGAATTAAAATAGCATTACACAAGTGGTTCTGTGTTAACGACAAAATGACATTTACAGTAGTGTGAAAGAGATGGTGGAAGCAACATCTGTTTACAGTGCACCACAGTGGTGTAGGGGAAGTCGAGAAGTACATTTTGATGTGGGTCACAAGTCGGGAATTAACCTTAAATGCAAAAACTAATTACGTTTATGTGTACAATTAAATTCATCTTTTACAGGCAAAGCAGTTTCGTAGTAAGAAGGCCAGACAAACAAAACGATTTAATTGTCAATTTTGCGCTGTTAAATTTCAGAATATTTTGTAGAAAAAGGTACACAAAAGTCAATTTCACATTCTGTAACTAAAGACTGGAAAACTACTCGAGTTACACCAATACCCAAGAAAGGAATATGAGTAATCCGCTGAATTTACAGTCCCAAATTGCTAACGTCGTTTTGCAGCAGAACTTTGGGACATATACGGTGTTCTAACATTATGAGTTATCTCAAAAAAAAAAAAAACCGATTTATTGACAAACAGCCAACAAGGATTCAGAAACTACTGTTCATGTAAAACATAACTAGCTCTTTATTCTCGCGAGGTAGTGAATGTATCGACAGCGGATGTCAAATTGAGTCCATATTTTTTAATTTCCAGCAGTCTTTTGACACCGTTCCTCAGAAGTGACATCTAATCAAACTGCATGCCTTTAGAGTGCCGTCTCACTTGTGCGACTGGATTCGTATTTTCTGTCAAAAAGGTCACAGTTCGTAGTAATTGACGGAAAGTCACTGAGTAAAACAGACACATGTACGATGTTGTGGCGAAAGCAAACTGAAGACTGCGATTTATTGACAGGACACTTAGAAAACGCAACAGGTCTACTAAAGAGACGGCTTACAGTACGCTTGTCCGCCCTCTTCTGGAGTACTGCTGTGCGGTGTGGGATACTCACGAGATAGGATTGACGGATACATCGAAAAAGATCGTTTTCAATTATCGCGAAATAGGGGATAGAGCGCGACGGATATGACACGTGAATTGGGGTGCCAATCATTAAAACAAAGGCGTTTTTTGTTGCGTCAGGATCTTCTCGTGAAATTTCAACCACCAAATTTCTCCTCGCAGTTTGAAAATATCTTTTGTGCCTACCAACATAGGGAGAAATAATCATAATAATGAAGTACGAGAATCAGAAAGATTTAACTGTTCGTTTTTCCCGCGCGCTGGTGAAGAGTGGAACGGCAGAGAAATAGGTTGAACGTGGTTTCGATGAACCCTCTGCCAGTCACTTAACTGTGAATTGCAGACTCCTCAGGTAAATGTAGATCTGGATGTAAATGCAAGAGCAACTGGTATTTAAAATTAAAGGACGATTCGAACAAAAATCTCGTGTGGCGTTATATTCTGTAGCTTACTTTGTATTTGTATGCCAATTTCGTCTCGACTTTACCTGCCCCTCTTTCATATGTTGTAAGGAGTTATCGTCTAGAGCCTATATAGTAGGTGACTAGCTGCCTAACTCCAAGTTAAGTTTGGTAATTACTAGCAGATGACTACACCTCCGGCAACTCTGATGATGAGCTGTCTAACACTGCATCGGTCCAAACCTGATGATTATATATTTCGCAGCACATTACAGAAACACTGTGTGTACCAGAGGTCGCGTAACTGCGGACGTGGGACCGTGTGATAAGAATAGTGCGCCTCGGCGGGCAGCCCACGGGTTGTGAATTGTATTACAAGCTGGTACCACGAGCTCCGGCCGTGCCATTGCGGGCAAGCGCATCCTGGTACGCCCGCCTGCGAGCCGAGCCTGCGATGGGCTTGAGCCTTGCGCAACGCCAGGTCGCAGTGTGACCGACAGTCCTCGGAGGGTGCTACGTTTTGACGTGAGGGGCGCGCGCTTTGTGTCAAGGGCGAACGCTCCGTCCCGGGTGCTCCTCACCCTCACCAAATATGCAGCAACATCTCTCAAGCCGTCTCTTCTTTCGTTACAACCTCAACGACGTCGTAGCAAAGAAAATATTTTCCTTATTCGGTGTGCTTTAATGAATGATTGAAAATTACTGGTCGATTTCATCATAAATAACATCTCCTTTGTCTTCTTCCTCCTCTTCTCCTCTGGACGTGTTATGGTTTTCCTGTTACGTCTACTTATAGCGCCGCCGGAGTGGCCTAGAGGTTCTAGGCGCGACAGTCTGGAACCGCGCGACAGTCTGGAACCGCGCGACCGCTGCGGTCGCAGGTTCGAATCCTGCCTCGGGCATGGATGTGTATGATGTCCTTAGGTTAGTTAGGTTTAAGTAGTTCTAAGTTCTAGGAGACTGATGACCACAGAAATTAAGTCCCATAGTGCTCAGAGCCAATTGAACCAAATCTACTTGTAGCCCTTGGTTAGGGATCTCCCTGTTTCTCCTCACCCTGCTGATTTGTATTAGTATCTTTGATTGCGTGTCACCCTCTATCCTGCTGACACGCTCTTTCCAATTTCTCCTATTTTTAGGGTCCCTCTATCGGTAAAAACAGAACTCTTCTAGGATAACTTCGTTTTCCGTCCGTCTCTCTGTCTGGCTGTTAAAAACTCATTTCCTCAGGAAGCGGTACGCGTATCACGCTGAAATTTATGTCACATACTAAGGTCTATGGCCACTTGGCGGTGTAAAAGATTGAAGGCTCTAAGTCAATGCAATCATCATATATACGGCCATTTATGTCACATATTTTGATACTCGCTAACTTACTCATCAAAATCTGAATGGTACTTCCGGTTGACATAGAATAATAAAATTTGACAAGGGGAAGAACATCCGAAAATTCTTAATCTGTAATTACATCAAACGAAAAAAAATGAATGGAGAATTACTGATTATTACAGTAATGGTCACCCGCCTCCTATATGACTTTATGCAACATTTGTATTACGAGATTAAAACGTCCTCGTATATGTTGGAATATCTGGGACCGATACCTTCCCAGCATCAAAGTAGGTAATAGGCATAAATGGTCGAGATATTCATTTCTCGGAATAGATGAGCTGTCTAAATATATAATTGAGTTTTTACGGAACCTTCAGTGCTTGAGTTCTACTCCCACCTGGCCAACCTTTTTTTACGTTTAGTGCCAGTAATACTATTTCGTCTCTTTTTTCTGTATTTCGATTGAATGGATGTCTTATGTATCCTACTACAAGTCTCAGAAATCTCTTTTCCAGGCTCTCGATTGTTAGTGCAAAAACGGCTCTTAGCACTATGGGACTTAACGTCTGAGGTCATCAGTCCCCTAGAACTTAGAACTACTTAAACCTAACTAACCTAAGGACATCACACACATCCATGCCCGATGCAGGATTCGAACCTGCGACCGTAGCAGTCGCGCGGTTCCGGACTGAGCGCCTAGAACCGCGAGACCACCGCGGCCGGCAATTGTTAGTGCATCCTTTTTTCTTGTCGACTATGTTTCACTTTCATATATTACAAACAGGAGTGACAGTGTTTTGAAAAATTTCAGATGTGTTTCTTTCCTTACCTCCCTTCGTAAGATTCGTCTTCTAGTGCCATTTATTGAGTCAAATTTCGTCTTCTTGTCATATGGTGTATCCTAAGTTCCGTATTTGTGTGGCCATTTTTTTTTTGTCGATAGTCACTTTACAGTTACTGTAGGTGACTTGCAATTACAAAATAGTGCCTATTTTTGTCAGCATGTTTGTCTTGTTTTATTGAATTAAGGCATAATTGGTCTGTAATGAAAGATATTTACAATTTCCGTTGCTTTGAGATCGAAAAATAGGTCGTTACGAAAGATGTTTATTCTACTTACGGTATTTCATGTACGATTTGCACATACATCAGGAAACGACGTCTGAGTGCACGTTTTTGGGGTTTTCCTTCGCTTGTGCTGTTGTTTTCCTCCCTATCCCACATTGCTTTGTAGAACTATGCATTTCATGATATGAAACACAACACAATGAAGTACCCCTGTTGTTTCTTTGCTTCTTTCTAGCTGAACATGTCTCTTGGTTCTTTTGTGTGAGCAGTGTTACCAACTTAGCCGCTAGTTTTTTCTTTGGTCTAAAACGAAGGAATAATGATTGAGTTGAGGATTTAATTGATGAGTGGGCGGGGGGGGGGGGGGGGGCAGGTGGGCAAAGATGAATGGACAGTGAATGCAAAACGCAAAGCAGGGGACTGGAGAGTTATCAACTACATATTTGCAAGTTGTATGAAGCACAATTTCTTTGCAGTTGCGTTTCATCTCCAACTGCGGGAGATGTCTTCGGAGGTAGAACGCCAACTAAAAGCGTCACGGGATAGTTTCGTATGTCCATCACGGCCTCAAAGCACGGAAACTTTAACTGAAGTAAACACCGGCCGAGAATGCATCCACTATACGATACTCGCTGTTGCCAGTAATTACCTAGTCATCTCCAAATACTATCGTTAGTACATAATTTGGATTTTTAAGATTAAAAGAGGAAAACGGTATTTCTTTTATCGATTCCAAAAGAATTTCGTTTATGTAGATATTAAAAAGTACTATGATAAATTGACACTTTTACTGAACCTAGATCGATGCTCTCTCTTTTCTAATTATTTTCCCCTGCAATAGACAGATCTATGTGTGACTCTCCTCACATACTTTTTACGATTTATATTACATATTTACGGAAAACGCTGTAATGAGATATGCAGAAAAGCATGCCTCTTTTAACAACATTACAAGGTTTAATGAAATCTAAAAAAATGGTTCAAATGGCTCTGAGCACTATGGGACTTAACATCTAAGGTCATCAGTCCCCTAGAACTTAGAACTACTTAAAACTAACTAACCTAAGGACATCACACAAATCCATGCCCGAGGCAGGAATCGAACCTGCGACCGTAGCAGCAGCGCGGTTCCGGACTGAAGCGCCTGGAACCGCTCGGTCACAGCGGCCGGCAAACAGAGTGCAGCCCGTGGCACTGGGAGCACACGGCGTCCGGCGTGAGGCTCTGCTGTGGCCAGTGGCGACCTCGTGGCAGCCGACGCATTACGATATACACTGAAGCCCCAAAGAAACTGGCACAGCCTTGCGTATCCAAACACAGAGGTATGTAAACAGGCAGAATACGGTGCTGCGGTCGGCAACGCGTATACAAGACAACAAGTCTCTGGTGCAGTCGATAGGTGGGTTACTGCAGCTACATTGGCAGGTTATCAAGATTTAAGTGAGTTTGAACTTGGTGTTATAGTCGGTACACGAGCGGTGGGACACAGCTTCTCGGTAGCGATGAGGTGGGGATTTTCCTGTACGACCATTTCACGAGTGCACCGTCAATATCAGGAATCCGGTAAAATATCAAATTTCCGACATCGCTGCGGCCGGAAAAGTATCCTGCGAAAACGGGACCAATAACAACCGAAGAGAATCGTTGACAGTAGTGCAACCCTTCTGCAAATTGCTGCAGATTTCAATGGTGGGCCATCAAGTGTCAGTGTGCGAACCATTCAACGAAACATCATCGATATGGGCTTTCGGAGCCGAAGGCCCACTCGTGTACCTTTGATGACTGCACGGCACAAAGGCTTACGCCTCGCCTGGGCCCGTCAACACCGACATTGGACTGTTGATAACTGAAAACATGTTACATGGTCAGACGAGTCTCGATTCAAATAGCAACGAAAGGATAGACGTGTACGGGTATGGAGACAACGTTATGAATCCATGGACCCAGCATGTCAGCAAGGTACTGTTCAAACCCGTGGCGGCTCTGTAACGGTGTGAGGCGTGTGGAGTTGGAGTGATACGAGACTCAAGATATGTCTAGATACGACTCTGACAGGTGACACGTGCGTCAGCATCGTGTCTAATCATCTGCATGCATTCATGTGCATTGTGCATTCTGACGGAATTCGGCAATTCCAACAAGACAAGGCGACACCCCACACGACAAGAATTGCTACAGAGTGTCCATTGTGCATACCGACCAGCAGGACAATGCGATACCTCACACCTTCCTACAGAGTGGCTCCAGGAACAGTCTTCTGAGTTTAAATACTTCCGCTGGCCACCAAACTCCCTAGACATGAGCGTTATAGTGCATATCTGGGATGCCTTGCAACGTGCTGTTCAGAAGAGATGTCCACCCTGCCGTACTCTCGGATTTATGGAGAACCCTGGTGGATTCATGGTGTCAGTTCACTCCAGCAGTACTTCAGACATTAGTCGAGTCCATGCCAGTCGTGTTGCGGTATTTCTGCGTGCTCGCGGAGGTCCTGTACGATATTAGGCAGGTGTACCAGTTTCTTTGGCTCTTTAGTGTATGAGGGCGTGCTGAGGAGTAATATTTCAGAATTATTATGTGACAACTCTTAAAGCTTTTAAAATGAAACAAACGTTATCAACATTCTACATTTTTATTCTTGATGTGTGCATATTTATTTCTCACCGTAACCATTCTGGCGACGAACCCATTTTCCCCTACGAGAGACCAGCTTGCTGAAGTGGTTCAAATGTCTCTAAGCACCATGGGACTTAACATCTGAGGTCATCTGTCCCCGAGGCATAGAACTACTTAAACCTAACTAACCTAAGGGCATTACACACATCAATGCCCGAGGCAGGATTCGAACCTGCAACCGTAGCAGCCTCGTGGTTCCGGACTGAAGCGCCTAGAACCGCTCGGCCACAGCGGCCGGCTTGCTTACTGATATGGTTACTGTAGAATGTTTGACACCGTTGACTGAGCCACAACCTCACTTCTGCTTGTATCGCTTCAAATGTTCAAATGTGTGTGAAACCTTATGGGACTTAACTGCTAAGGTCATCAGTCCCTAAGATTACACACTGCTTAACCTAAATTATCCTAAGGACAAACACACACACCCACGCCCGAGGGAGGACTCGAACCTCCGCCGGGATGCATCGCTTCATCACAATCGAAGTGAAGTCCTTGAAGGTGTTCTTTGAGTTGTGGAAACGGATGAAAATCTGATGAGACAAGTCGTGACTGCGTGGAGTGTGATCGATGACAGTGAACTCAGGGTGTTGGATTGTTGCAACTGTACCAGTGCTCGTGTACAGTGTGTCACTGTCGTGCTGAAGGAGGGGGTGCTCCACGTGTGGCACGTTTTCTGCGGTTAGGAACTCGATTACAGCTCGCTGTTTCTAGCGCTCCTATATAGTTACGTTACACACCACCATATTACACGCTACGATTCGGGCCCTCTACCGGTAGCGGGCTGCAAACATATAGAAATGAAGAATAAAGATGTAAAATGTTAATAACGGTTGTTTCACTTAAAAACCTTTAAGAATTTTCCCATTAAAATTTCCGGGCATTACTTTTCAGCACGCCTTTTTACATAGAAAGTTGAGCTTTTATTGGCAGAAGAACAAAAATAAAATACTGGGTGATTATAATTAAAGTGTGGTTGGAAAAAAAAAGGGACAGCTACTCGGAATGACATATTTGAACGGAATATTATCGAAGAAGGGGGAAACATAAAGGAAACAAAAAATTAATGAAAATTTCCCTCTAGGTCCCGCTGTAGGCGTCATAATCCAAGGGCGTTCGCCTACAAATAACAGATGAATCGCAATACGGCGGCTATACCAACCGCGCTGTGCAACGTGCGTCACCGCATAAGTTAGGATTCAATAGCTGGGGCACTGTTACTTCGGTAAGTCCATCCACCATGGCAAGGTTGCACCACATCGGATGAGAAAAATCGGATTTTAATTGTCCTGAGGCTAACTGCACATTACACTTCGAAAGAAATTGTCTTTCCAATTTTCGTAATCATTTTCTCGAGACTCTTGGCAGACATCGGACCAACACCTTTTTCTCATGCTCTTGAATGTCCGTCACTTCTGCAGAGCTTCTGGCGCAACGTCACCGTTCTCGTAATAGAGCTTTCCCAGCAGCGCGCGATCTTGTGTTGAGGAGAGAGTCACGCCGAGCGTCTCACAAGGGGACCACCAGAGCTGCTAACTACGGGTTTTGTAGAGGAACTTCTGCTGATACCTGACTCGCGGCTTTTCGTGTGGCGGCTCCTAGTTTCCGAGAAAACCGCTCTCGAGCTTTTATGTGTGCCTTCTATGCCCGTAACGTTAGTCATGTTTCGAAACGAGCGCAGTGTAGTGGCTAAGGTGTTCATTTCCTCGCTGGCTAGCCGTACGGGTGTTTTGAATCATCTTACAAATGCATTTCCGAGCAACATGTGCGCTAATACAATTGCAATTGGAGATGCGATACATACAACAAGATCTGTTGGGCGAAAGTCGAATCATCGTTTGTGGTTGATTTAATAGACTAAGTCTCTCGATTGTAACACAAAGAGCCGGCCGTGGTGGTCTAGCGGTTCTAGGCGCTTCAGTCCGGAACCGCGCGACTGCTACGGTCGCAGGTTCGAATCCTGCCTCGGGCATGGATGTGTGTGATGTCCTTAGGTTAGTTAGGTTTAAGCAGTTCTAAGTTCTAGGGGACTGATGACCACAGATGTTAAGTCCCATAGTACTCAGAGCCATTTTGTAACACAAAGAAATATCACCTGCATCACGGTGTGATCTATAGTTAAAGTTCTGAGAGCGTACATTCCTAGAAGAGTTAACATGTATTTTTCTTCCTCCCATGTATATTTCACGAATAGACCATGAATATATTCGTTCTTTCCATGAACTATTCGCGACTGTGACAGAAAAGGCTGGGGAGTGGAGGGGGGAGGAGAGCGACAGTGATACAGAAGTACCCTCCGCCACACATCGCAGGGTGGCTTGCGGAGTATAGATGTAGATGCAGATGTAGAATGATAGATAGCGGATGTTAAACGAAGAAGAATCCATTTTAATTAGTGGGAAGCTATGGATTGTGAAACATACAAACGATCGAAAAAAAAGTACACGGTCCAGAAATTAAACACGTACCGCCACCAGCGTGATAGTAGTGAAACTTAGCCACTGTGTTACGCTTACTTGGTCGGCACATGACTTAGATAGTGGATATGGGAGGTACGCATGAAATTTCAACATCGATTTTCTCGGAAAATAGGGGCCGTCGCATGAAAAACGGCTAGCCGCTTATCCAGGATGGGTTCCTCTATAACGTATCTTAGACTCTTCAAGAGCTGTGATTATCTGATGGCCCCCTTATCAGATGCAGAATGAGCAACATCCGTGTACCCTATGTCTTTTATTTTGCATACTCTACCGCTTACAGTGCCATCTATTGGCAAAATTTTCGTTACTTTTTTTTTGTTTGCGTAACCTTCCCCCCTCCTTCGATAATATTACGTTCAGATTTGACTTCATTCTGAGCAGTGGTTCCTTTTTAAGGCGTTATCAAACTGGAACTTTAATTAGAATCACACTGTATGTTGCGGTTCTGCATAATTAAAAGACGTCTATTTTGAAATTATTAAAAGCTACGCAACACATCTTACAGAAATTATTCAGTAGCGTATCTTTCTTTACTCGGACTTGGTGTAGATAGCGCACACCGGAAGCGCTCACAGAAAAAAAAAAAAATTCGAAGGCTAGGTGATTACGCTGGCGCAAGTAGAAAGAAACATTCCGAGAAGAATTCTCATTGAGATCAGAAGAAACATCATTGATTGGGCCTGAGAGACCCACTGGTTCTCATTATTTCTGTACTTTAGGCGAATGGGATGCGCCGAACAATTGAAGCTACCGCTGCTCCACGATGCTGTCTTCCGCTTTCGTGGCGCCACTATGGTGGCGGTAACAGCTTTCAGCTGGAAAGATCTTGACGAGTGCGTGGACGTGAATGCCTACGGTAGGGAAAAACGCAGCTGCATTGTGGACTGCTGGGAAGCTGTGGTCGTGCCCGCACGAGGAGGGAACGCGCCAGGCACGTCTGGCGAGCAGGCGTTTGGGCGCAGCCGAGCGGACAGAATTACCGCAGGCCCGGCCCGGCACTGCTGCGTGGCTGTCTGGCGTGCGGCTAACGGGAAGGCGAGGCATGGGAAGAGGGAAGGGAAGGTGCTGCATGACGCGCGTCCCGGCCACAGCCGCAGGTAGGAATGCCGGGGACAAGCAGGTGGGCGAGGCGTCTGGCCCCTCTACTGAATAATGAAGCAGGTGTCTCGAACAGAATGACGTCCTTCTCCATGTCAACCAGCATCTTCTTTCCACTTCTGTTTCCTGGCCTTATCCCCTGCCTTCACGGTGTCGGCATGTTATTCTGAATTTGGCGATGTTAGTGGTAGAGGGAGGCCGGATGTTCTTCATTTCGCCCCTCCCCCAACTCAACAGCCCCACCCCCTCCCCGGGGCCGCGCGGAGTAGCCGCGCCTTGCCAAGGTTCGCGCGGCTTCCCCCGTCGGATGTTCGAGTCCTACCTCGAGCATGGGTGTGTGTGTTGACCTCAGTTAGTTTAAGTTAGATTAAGTAGTGTGCAAGCCTAGGGGCCGATGACCTCAGCAGTTTGGTTCTGTAGGATCTTACCATAAACTTCCAATTTTCCCTCCCCGGGACCGCATTTTGTGTACCCCTCTCGCTGTGTTATCGCATATAGAACAGGAATGGAAAAAGCTGACCAGTTAATACTGATACCGGTATTTTAGTTTTGAATAACCAGTACTTTTCGGTATTTGTTTGGTCTCGGTTATAACAGGTGCTTTTTTTATTTTTTACTAAAACGAGTAAGAAACAGATACAACAATTAATCATAGCAGTGGTGCTAATTTTTTTCATTTTCAAATAATCTTTTTTTTAAAAAAAAGACTAATTCTATTGGCAGAGTTTGTATTGGTTTGAAAGGTTACGGCCGGCCACTGTGGCCGAGCGGTTCTAGGCGCTTCAGTCCGGAACTGCGCTGCTGCTACGGTCGCAGGTTCGAATCCTGCCTCGGGCATGGATGTGTGTGACGTTCTTAGGTTAGTTAGGTTTAAGTAGTTCTAAGTCTAGGGGACTGATGACCTCAGATGTTAAGTCCAATAGTGCTTAGAGCCATTTGAACCATTTGAAAGATTACGTTATTACAGAAAATTTTAATAACAATGCCGACAGAAGCGAGCAACAAACACATGGAATAAGAATTGGTACAGCACTGCTGCGACAATACCGTCCCTGTGGCTTAAGGCACGCGTGCACGTGCAGTGTGGACGACTCGCCGCCACTTATCTATATGGTAGTCTCTCGCTGTCGTCACCGGCCATCTGGTGTGTTGCAGAATGACACTAACCCTAGCCTGGAAATACACTCCTGGAAATGGAAAAAAGAACACATTGGCACCGGTGTGTCAGACCCACCATACTTGCTCCGGACACTGCGAGAGGGCTGTACAAGCAATGATCACACGCACGGCACAGCGGACACACCAGGAACCGCGGTGTTGGCCGTCGAATGGCGCTAGCTGCGCAGCATTTGTGCACCGCCGCCGTCAGTGTCAGCCAGTTTGCCGTGGCATACGGAGCTCCATCGCAGTCTTTAACACTGGTAGCATGCCGCGACAGCGTGGACGTGAACCGTATGTGCAGTTGACGGACTTTGAGCGAGGGCGTATAGTGGGCATGCGGGAGGCCGGGTGGACGTACCGCCGAACTGCTCAACACGTGGGGCGTGAGGTCTCCACAGTACATCGATGTTGTCGCCAGTGGTCGGCGGAAGGTGCACGTGCCCGTCGACCTGGGACCGGACCGCAGCGACGCACGGATGCACGCCAAGACCGTAGGATCCTACGCAGTGCCGTAGGGGACCGCACCGCCACTTCCCAGCAAATTAGGGACACTGTTGCTCCTGGGGTATCGGCGAGGACCATTCGCAACCGTCTCCATGAAGCTGGGCTACGGTCCCGCACACCGTTAGGCCGTCTTCCGCTCACGCCCCAACATCGTGCAGCCCGACTCCAGTGGTGTCGCGACAGGCGTGAATGGAGGGACGAATGGAGACGTGTCGTCTTCAGCGATGAGAGTCGCTTCTGCCTTGGTGCCAATGATGGTCGTATGCGTGTTTGGCGCCGTGCAGGTGAGCGCCACAATCAGGACTGCATACGACCGAGGCACACAGGGCCAGCACCCGGCATCATGGTGTGGGGAGCGATCTCCTACACTGGCCGTACACCACTGGTGATCGTCGAGGGGACACTGAATAGTGCATGGTACATCCAAACCGTCATCGAACCCATCGTTCTACCATTCCTAGACCGGCAAGGGAACTTGCTGTTCCAACAGGACAATGCACGTCCGCATGTATCACGTGCCACCCAACGTGCTCTAGAAGGTGTACGTCAACTACCCTGGCCAGCAAGATCTCCGGATCTGTCCCCCATTGAGCATGTTTGGGACTGGATGAAGCGTCGTCTCACGCGGTCTGCACGTCCAGCACGAACGCTGGTCCAACTGAGGCGCCAGGTGGAAATGGCATGGCAAGCCGTTCCACAGGACTACATCCAGCATCTCTACGATCGTCTCCATGGGAGAATAGCAGCCTGCATTGCTGCGAAAGGTGGATATACACTGTACCAGTGCCGACATTGTGCATGCTCTGTTGCCTGTGTCTATGTGCCTGTGGTTCTGTCAGTGTGATCATGTGATGTATCTGATCCCAGGAATGTGTCAATAAAGTTTCCCCTTCCTGGGACAATGAATTCACGGTGTTCTTATTTCAATTTCCAGGAGTGTATTTTTACGAACTGACTTAAGGCAAATGAAGTATTTAATTCATTGCTATAAAGATTTGTCTGTCACTTCTATCAAATAATAAAAGAGAAAGGAAATTATGGAATCAGTAACATACAAAATACGCCTTTACCTACTTGTGAGCCATGGAAACGGACAAACTGACACGAAAAACACAATTCTCAAACCTGTTTTCACCCTATAACACTGACTATTCGTTATGCTCAAATATGGGTATGATCCCCAATTACAACATGACTTTTCAGCAGAGTTTCAAAAACTTGGAATCATTAGGAGAATACTGGTGATTTTTTGTAGTTTCCAACTATTTTACCAGTTTTCGAGAAAAACAGCGAACGGTGGACGGAATAAATTCTCTCTTCTTTACCTGTTTAATTTAATATTTGGCTCTCTGTATTTTGAAAGTGAGAGAGTCAAATTTTTTCTGTCTTTATTCGATTTCTACCTTTATTACAGGAAGTAATGGGAACAAAGAACCAAAAGTAGATTATTGCAGAAACCGATTATTTTGAGAGGTTTTAACAGGTTAAACTGGTTTGGAAAAATTCGATATAGCCGAAAACCGTTTGCTTCAGTGATAACCGCCATCCCTAACATGAATGCGTGTGAACGTTTGCAAAATGTTTTTGCGTATCGTGTAACTGCGGGTAGCAGCGCGATATTCACCTAGCCTTAAAACCGGCACATCGGCCCTCGTCGTTAACACGCCGGCCGGATTCGATCCGGAGGCCGGCGTGCCTCCCGAATCGCGGAAGCTGCGCGCTAACGCGCGCGGCTCTCCAGGCGACTCCACTCACAGAACGGATTTCGAAAACATTGGTCACGCAAAACTAAACTCGCGCTTCGGGCCGCATGGCTCTGTCGGTAGCGTTCAAGAGTAATAAACACTGGTTGGTGTCTCGCTTTGGTTATTATTTATTTTTTTCGTTCAGTTCGAATACCTGCATCATTTAACTTTAAAATTCATCAAATATATGATAACTAATGAAATCTAATTATCAGTTTTTATGAAAATTAAATGTGGGATGAGGGAAAATGCGCCACTATACGGAAAGAGCTAACAGTACTTGTTATCTGCATGTGTTTGCAAACTTTGCAGTACAGCCGTTACTATTAGCTGACGACGGTCGCAGAAGCCGAGATCCCATGCTGCTGGCTCGATAGTTACGCTAGTAGAATCACTAGTAGAATTGCCTGTGGAGCGGGCGACAGCTGCTTGGAGACAAATTATTTCGACGAATTCCACAACGGCTGGAAGGACACGACATTTTTTTGCAAGCTACGGCTGTGGCTCTAGCAGCATTTCGTTCACTGCCGAAGCAGCAGTCAGTTTTTCGTGGCGTTGTTCTTGAAAACTTTCTAATACGACAAAAGAAAAAAAGAAAATATATTGTAATGTCGGGCGACGGCAATTTGCCTGATCCTTCAACGGCACAAAAAGATTTTGTTGAAAACTCATTACGCAGTAAAGCTTCTAGATTACGCATGTGAGATATCGTCGTATATTACGAGGAAATCCTTAAAGAAAGTAATCTCCTCGACCGTCACCATTGGCGAGAATTTGTGAAGAAACAAGGCAGCGGAAAACTTGTTCCATTGCTTTACACGAAAAAGAGTTTGTACAAAATGAAGAATTAATTATTTCACAAAAAAATTATGTATATGTGTGCAAATTTAATATGATGACTATTAAAAATAAATAACATAGGTATTCAAAGTGAACGAAAAGAAACGAAATAAAATGGCCGAAGCGAGACTCGAACCAACGATGCAGCGTTTACCACATTCGAGCCCTACCCATAGTGCCACGCGGCCAGTCAAAGATCGTCCAACCTTAAATGAATTAAACTCGCACGAAGAACTTTCACACCGATTTTCCCGAGAATTTTTCAGAGTTGCATCGCTGTTTTGCCTAATCGGTATTTGAGCTCTGAACCATAAATATGAAAAAAAAACACAAAAATCCGATTGACGTATGGTACCCTTGTCAATAGCACTTTACACTTCTTAATTACGATCTTATGGGATATCACGCGAAATTTGTGACTGTATTGGTGATTTCATGGTAGGTAAGACAGAGCATAATACGAGGAGACTTCAATAAGTTACAAATTATTATAGCAGGCCAAGTTACTTTTATTGAATGCTGAACTACACTTGACAGTGACACAGATACATGACACCATTTTTCAACATAGTCACGAAGTTTCTGTAAACAGAGCCCGGAACATTCTACCAATCGTTCAAATCTCTGTAAACAACGGTTGGAAGGTTCTACCAATCGTTCAGTTCCTCGAGTGTAAAAACATGCTCCTTGGTTACGGAGCCGTTCGGAGACGGAGTGAACGTTTTCATCGTTGGTAAATCTGCCCCCCCCCCCCACCCTCCCCCCTTCCACATGTTCTTTCAGTTTGCACGAAAGATGTAAATCGTACCGTCAAAATCTGGACTTTCCGATCAGCATCACCTGCCTCTGTGCAGCCTTTCCCAAATTGCTGGCTTCTCTTCACTGCGACTGTACTGGTCCAGTACCGTCAAATTTCGCGGTGAATCTGTGTGCAGTATAAGTCAGTTCAAAAGGTCGGACATAGCGCCTTCATCAGGAGCATTACTAGTGAAGCACCACCGTGTTCAAAAACAACTTTCGAGTTGATGACAGGTTTTTATGCATGTGTGACTGAGGCGAGAAATAAGCTTCAGCCATTTCACTTGTCTAAGGAAAAGGAATGTAGTCGTCTTGGATCAAAATACGTACATACACACGGCTTTGTAGCTTCGGCATAAACACGGAAAGTAGATGCGTTCTCCACGCCTGCGCAGATGCACCTACTCCACGCCAGCAGTTCCTACCGTCATTAAGCAACGTAGGATCTGAAATACTCTCTTAGATCGAAACCAGGCACCTAAAAGTGGCTGGCTCTGAGCACTATGGGAATTAACTACTGTGGTCATCAGTCCCCTAGAACTTAGAACTACTTAAACCTAACTAACCTAAGGACATCACACACATCCATGCCCGAGGCAGGATTCGAACCTGCGACCGTAGCAGTCGCGCGGTTCCGGACTGCGCGCCTAGAACCGCTAGACCACCGCGGCCGGCACCTAAAAGTAAAAATAAACAACTTTAATGGGATTACGACTATTTGTATTGAAATAAGTTATAATATTAACAGATCGTCGTTTTCCCTGGAACAATGTTCAAAAAAATTTAAAATATTTGAACAGCTATGGTCTACATGAAGGAAAAACGAGTGTAGTGGTAATATCATCAATTGTCTACACTTATCTTCTCAAAGAGAATGTGGTACATTGCATATTTTATTCGAGGCGCCATCAACCATACGGGATATTTTCTTTTCTGACTTGGCTGTGGTACATCGACACACCACACACCCATACGACGAGCGGCTTCCGCAGCTGTGAGTGCAACAGTGCGCCAGGTCACCGCCGAACTCCGCACACCATGGGAAGAATGGCTGCACAGACTGGTTGTGCGAGAAATTCCGCACGCGTCGCTGCGGTTCCGAAATACTGGCCCTGGAAGCCGCTAAAAGACGTGAGCGAACAGCCGAGACAATAAGTAGTCCATACTTCACTCCTAATACTCTCGGATGTCCGATGGGCGTCGAGCCTCAAAGGAAAAAAAAATATAAGAGCATCTCATTTGAGATGACGAAGCTTCAATTGTTTTAAAATTTTTTCATTCACAGTTAAGAAAAAATATTGAACTTCTGTAATATGTAAATTGAGTGTCACTTAGGTCAGTACCAATGAACCTTTATTATTACGAGATTTAGAGCTTAAATTCTGATCGACATTAGAGTTATTACAGACGGGAGACTAGCCCAGATGGAGTCAAACAGCGCCGTGGCTTGTTTGAGGCGTCATCCCGGACTACACACGAAACCTACGGGAAACCTAAATTCGGGGTTTGAGTAGCGTTACACTTTTCCCAAATGCAAATCCGCTGCCTAAGCCCTTTTACCACCCCATCCGGTAATCACTGGATGTGGAAGTATAATTTCCTGCAGAAAGCATGGAACGCAGTTAGTCGTCTGTTCTAACGAGTGTATGACTTCTTGTAATTCTTGTCCTGCTATACAGAAATTAGTTTCTCGATTCCATTACCAAATAAAACCTTCATTGTGGTACGCTTTTAGTTTCGTTCAAAATGTTCAAATGTGTGTGAAATCTTATGGGACTTAACTGCTGAGGTCATCAGTCCCTAAGCTTACACACTACTTAACTTAAATTATCCTAAGGACAAACACACACACCCATGCCCGAGGGAGGATTCGAACCTCCGCCGGGATCAGTCGCACAGTCCATCACTGCAGCGCCGAGACCGCTCGGCTAATCCCGCGCGGCTTTAGTTTCGTTTATTATTAGTTCATCTTACCACTGCATTAGAACTATTCTTCATATTCAGTAATGCAAAATGTAATTTGAAATAAACAGTATTTCAACGAATATTTAATTGTAAGAAATGTATGACGTGCATTCTAACACGTTCCCATGCGCGAAAAACGTTGACGCACGCTACTGCTTGGGAGAGTTATTCTACCACTTCGCAAAGGAATTGAATTCAATTTCCCCCGTTAACTAACAACGAGAAGAAAGAATAATTAATTGTAAAAAGCAAAAGAGCAATATTTTGTGACATTACAACACGCTAAAAATTATAAATTATATGCTCCATGCACGTTTTATTACTTTAAAGCCGACAACGCTTTTCGATAATAGTACGATGATCATAAAGTGGATTGCGTTTTGCTTGCGTCGTGAATGTTCTAGTGGGAAGTACGTATACGTCACGTCTTATTGGCAGACAGTTATCTGTCGTCTTGCACTAGTGAAGAAGTAATAACAGCAAGTAAATTGGAAGAAATTCACCCAGTAATGATGCCATGGCCACCGAAATGGGTAGAGTAGGTAGAGGTCTTCCAGAGAAAGAGAGACTGAGGCAGAAAATCAACGTTTTACAAGTATTATCCGATCAGGTGGAGCTCTTGACATACGGTAACTATTTTATAACATGCCAAGTAAGGCAAACAAGGGAATCAGAAATTAAAAGAACACGAAGCAAACGCTTTTCAAAGTATTTCAAAATATGCTGTAATAACAAATTCTGCTCGTTGTGTCATTAGGAACCACATTATTTTTAGGTCTAATATTATTATCTTTTTATTTGTTCCCCCAGTTGGCACCATCTCATGTTGCATATAGTCCGCACAGTTTGTGAGAGCAATTGCGTGTTTGGTGGTGATCAACTGTTTACAGTTTGGCACCAGTTCGTTAATGTCTGACTTGTGCCGTTCGCCAACTTCCACGAACATTTCAAGGGCTTGACGGTAGTACAGGAATATGTCATGCAATTGGGTACACATGTCTTCAACAACTTGCTATACCTTCTTTCCGCATACCAAGTATCCTTCTCCATGGTATCCATAGAATAAGACTAGCATCAGTAACTTTCAGGAAAGACTGTTTTACAACTGGTTTACAGAATTTCGTTGTGGTCGTCTTGCATCAGCAACGAATCTTGTACAGATCGACAACAAGCAGTTCTTGTTCCAAAAATAGAACGGTGCTATGCGTTGCGCGACTGAAGAAGGTCGGAATGTAACGCTGTGAGGTAAAGCCATCCTTAGGTATGCAGAAGACTGCAGCTGCGCTGAGTTTGCATTAATGCTGAGCTCCGGACCACGGTGCAACCCTACATTTCTCACGGTAACAAACATAGTCTGAGGTTCAAGACGTGATGAGTGACAGACGAAAACTCTAGGACTGGCCGAGGATGGAAACTTCAGATTTTTAGTCTGGCACTTAGCCACCGAAAAACACATAGTATTATTCTTGATATTATAGAGGCGATGTGAATATCGTATGAGTTACCTTCCCGACCTCTGTATCAGCCATCTTCGTCAAGTCCATGCTTAATTCATCCTCTTGGCGGTTTCGCGATATTGACGATATCATTAGTTTGGTTTAGGATTTGTTTATTCAGAACCATCACTATCAATAAGTGCTGCAGTATTTATTTATTCAAACCCATCATTAGCCATGAGTGCAACAGTATTGACCTTCAGAAGGTGTTGCATACATCATCATTATTATTACTTGCGGTAAATCTTGATAATTGCTATCAAAATATTGTTAATATTGCGTTCTACAATAAATAAATTACCCCCAGTGTGGTGCAAGCCATTCTATTTGACACTGTTTCGGCGGCTTGTATGTATTAATAAGTAAATACGCTGTGAATCGGGCCCATTACATGCACGGCCATCCTGATTTAGGTTTTCAGGCAAATGCCGGGATGGTTCCTTTGAAAGGGCACGGCCAACTTCCTTCCCTATCCTTCCCTAATCTGATGAGACCAGTGACCTCGCTGTTTGATCTCTTCCCCCAAACAAACCAACCACCTATTACATGCAGCTTTAAAAACAGCTGCGTTAGGAACTAGTCCACGGATACGATCGTAATGAGTTGCAGATTTCTCTGTAAGCGAATTATAAGGGAACCGTCCTCGTGATGACTAGGTGTTGTGTGATGTCCTTAGGTTAGTTAGGTTTAAGGAGTTCTAAGTTCTAGGGGACTGATGACCATAGCTGTTAAGTCCCATAGTGCTCAGAGCCATTTGAACCATTTTTAAGGGAACCGTCAACTTTGAGGCGAACTTAAATCTTCCCTGTCGAAGGTACGAATACAGATGGCGCTCACGTTGGAGATTCCTGCCTTTAATCGTCATGAAGAGGATAAGAAAACTTGCTGGACACAGTTCGCACACGACGTTGTAGACAAAAACATTAAAAGTTAAGGGCAAATGAAAAGGAAGATTGGGTTTAAATGTTGTGTCATAAAACGAGATCATTAAAGACGCTGAAGGTAGAAATGCGCGTATTCATTGACATGAAGATAAATGCCAGTGCTCTCGGAATTAGCAATTACTTTAGTGAACAAGATCCGAACGGGAAAAAGAAAAAAAATAATCTCGCCCTCTTTGAACACCTCCGTATGTACTACACTATCCACAATCCCAATAGCCTGATTTCTCCCATCTAATTTAGAGTCCTGCTAAGCTGCCGCACCTAACCGATATATCTAACAAATGCAACACCTCCACACAGCATATCCTCTCCCAACGAAATTCCTGCCGAATTCCTCTTCCACACAACGATGTTTACCCGTATATGTACGTACGCAAGTGTAGATTTAACCACCCAGTCAGCACTAACTCTTCCTTCCCTACCTCACACCACATCAGGACTCTTCCTTCCCTCCCTACCTTTACCCACCTCTTTTCGACATATCAATCCCTACGTCATCTCTGTTTCCTACGATACATGCTATCACTCACCATCATCCTACCGCATACCTTTGGCTATACACACAGCTACAATGGTACTGAATGCCTAACCATGGCCTCTCCTATCCTCTCCCAGTGCAGATCCTTCCACTTTTACTGAATTTACAGTGCTTTCATGTTAAGGTCTTCACATTTCTGTGGGATATTTTTTTAATTTCTTAATTGAGGCGACGAAAGTGAAGAGTTTCTGTTTTTAATACTATCAATCAAATTAATGTTTTTATAATTTTAAAAAAAATATGCATATTCATGAAAGCTCTCGGATTTCTAGCCATCTGGCAGCGTTATACAGTGGCATTTAGGTGACGTTGTACTCGTTATCTTCTGGCGAACATGATGAGTATGACACTGGCCGAAACGTCGCAGTATAAGACTGCCGCTCGGATGGAAACCCGAGAGCTGTTAATCACAAGTAGGTTTACATGTATGTTGGGGCAGTCTATATTCACACATGTCTAACTTACTTGGTTCTTCTTTTTAATTATATTGTTCACCCAACTGACGCCCCTATGGGCTGAGTGGGATGAAACAAGAAACAAAATGAATTCTGTTTCCTAAAGCCGAATATAAAATTGGAGTTATAGTCACGGTCTTCCACCAAGTCCACATGTGTGCCTGTTCCTCGTACCCATTTCTCACAGTTATTGCCACTTCTCTTCTGCCTCTCTTCCTGAATCATTCTTTTATCCTTGTCGTAACTCATGGTTTCTCCCAGCCTTACCGTGCTTTTAGAACTCTTCTTTTGTGATCGATTTCTTACAATCAATTAATGCGAGGAAATCATGTAAGATGTCGTCAGTCCATTCCCTGTAGAACAGTCTCTCTCTCTCTTTAATTGTTCTGCGTAATCACCAATGCACACAACGTAACTAATGCAGAACGACAATGGTGCCTGCTTCTTGTAGCAAGGGTGAATGAACTCACACCGGAGACACTCTCTGCACTCAGAGACGGTGGCAGCCTTGGGTACCGCCCCGCGGTTCCGGTATGGTAACGCGCGTAACTCGCTCGTTGGCGTCGTTTTAACGTCAGCCACACGTCACTCTGCCCCGAGTACTCCCACTAGCCCGGAAACACCTCAGGGAGGCAACGCTTCTTGCTCTCGTCGTCTCCATCTTCCCGCCACTGTATGTAGTAGCAGCAGCAGTAGAAGAGACTGTCCTGTCACATTAATGTGACGACCTTTCCAAAGCCTTAATAGCCACCTTTTACAGCGGATATCACTGTGGGGCATATAGGAAGACAATCAATGAGGTTCTGGAAGGTAGCGACAGGCATGTGGAGTCATGCCGACTCCATTGCCGTAGCCAGCTGCACTAGGTTTCTCGGTTGAGCAACCACGGCGCGAGCAGCGAGATCGAGGTGGTCCCACAGATTGTCGACTGGGTGGGCACGGCAGTAAGGTAAACTCATCCTCTTACTCTTCGAACGTCGCAAGTACACTGCGAGTTGTGTGATACGTTGCATTGCCATGCTGGCAGACGCCATCGTGGTCGGCCGGTGTGGCCGAGCGGTTCTAGGCGCTCTAGTCTGGAACCGCGCGACCGCTACGGTCGCAGGTTCGATAGCTGCCTCTGGCATGGATGTGTGTGATGTCCTTAGGTTAGTTAGGTTTAAGTAGTCCTAAGTTCTAGGGGACTGATGACCTCAGATGTGAAGTCCCATGGTGCTCAGAGCCATTTGAACCATTTGAATGCCATCGTGCCGAGGAGAAAAAACTGCATGTATGTGTGGACATGGGACCCAAGGATAGATGCATACTTGTGTTCATCCATTATACCTTCCAGAGCCACGAGATGCCGCGAAAACATTCCTCCGACCTGGAACCTTCCGATGATTGTTGCAGTGTGTTTGGTTTCAGACGTTTCACGCTGTACACGCCAGCGGCCACTTGTAATCTGAAAAGGCCACCTGTAGTCAATCAGTGGACGTCAAGTTGCGCTAATGGTGTGCAAATTTCAGCCTTCGTCTCCGATGAACAGATTTCAGCCTTCGTCTCCGATGAACAGCAGACAGTATGGGTGCATGAACCAGGTGCCTGCTGCAGAGGCGCATGCGCAGCAACGTTCGCTGAGGAGCCATTTTTGGTAGCCCCTTGGTTCGTCTGAGCATTTAGTTGATCAACAGTTGCACGCCTGTTCGCCGGTATACGTCTCCGCTGGAGTCGTGCATCCCTGTCATCTGTGGCTCGTGGTCTTACCATAACCTTTGGACGTCAGATAAATCCTTCTGTTTCCGCACTACGACAATGACTGCTCTGTTTTCCGTCCGACGCACTTTATATACCATCCACTAGTGCTGCCGTCTATGAATCGTTATTGCATGTTGACGTCCAACAAAGGCGGCGGCCTCATTAATGTGACTGTGCCAGTGGCAATACTTTATTTGTCGATGTAACCTTTTTTACAATAATATTAGGCACATAAAGTCCTTACAGGTTTAAATTAGATATGCACTCACACTAACTTCAGATACAAAAGCCACAAGTTTTCCTTTTATTTATTTAATCGTATGGCTAGGGCCCCCCGTAGGGAAGACCGTTCGCCGGGTGCCGGTCTTTCAATTTACGCCACTTCGGCGACCTGCAGTCGATGAGGATGATGATGAAGACAGCACAACACCCAGTCCCTGGGCGGAGAAAATTCCTCGACCTGGCCGGGAATCGAACCGGGGCCCAGAGGATTGACAATCCGTCACGCTGACCATTCAGCTACCGGGGGCGGACAAGTTTTCCATTGACACATGATTATGTTCACACACTAATAACCAGCATCAGTGGTCGAACGATGATTCTGAAAGCTGTCTCTCTCGTTGGCGATTTACGTTTCCGTAGCTTTATCCCAATGAATCGCTGGCAGACATATCCCCTGCAGCAACTACTTTTGTGCAGCCATTCCACTAACGTCGTTCAGCACTCATACCGACAGCCAGATATTTACCGGTGTTTATTCTTTCCAGTGTTTTGTGGCCAAACATGTAATAGAACAATAATGCTTCTCTCCTTCTACTTATAACCAATACGTTAAAGTTATCGTTGTTGAGGGTAAACCACGAGTTTCAGCATCCAGCGTCAATACTGTTTCGGCTGTTATCTAAAATTGCATTTATATACGAGGATTGTCCAGAAAGTATGTTCCAATCGGTCGCGAAATGGAAACCCTTGGGAAAATCCGGTAAAGCTTTTGACAGATTTGTTGGGCAGTGTCTCAGTATGTCCGTCGATCGTGTCGCGTCGCTCTCTTCAGTTTTGAGTGAACAGTGAGCACGTAAGGATGCGTAGGGAACAGCGTCTCCCGCCAAGTATGAGGGGTTGGTCAGTGATTCTGCCTGTGGCTTGCAGCCCACATAACACAACTGTCGAGCAGTTCCTTCTTTATGGCAATTCTGGGTCGCACACTGCAGGAGCAATGAAGACGCTCCTGCAGCGTTTCCCACGAGACGTGTTTGATCACCCACAATACAGTCCGTAATTGGCTCCCCCTGAGTCTCATCTCTGCTCACAAGAAGACAAAATTTCTTCACAGACAACGAGCTGCAGAAGATAACTGGCTGAAAGCACAGGCGGCTGCTTTGTATGACGAGGATATTGGAAAGTTGATACAACACTACGACAACACTCGAAGTTGGAGTGGCACCTATGTAGAGAAGTAGGTGGAAGGGGTACCTAACTGTTGCAAATAAAACGTTTCTGGTTTTCACTGCGGTTTTCATTTCCCGACCCATCGGAACTTACTTTCTGGATGACCCTCGTACATCGTAAAAACAGCGGTCCTATAGCACTCTCGTATTATACACTCGAAGTTACATACTTTTACATCTGATGATTTCACATCACTATAAAGTCGTGATTCCGATCACAAATCTGGGCTGAGATTAGTATTCCGTTCACTAGGTGGCAGTGCGAAAAAGAGGCGAACGCTTCCTGGAAGTCAGGGATACTGTATCACTCTCAGCGCCGTTAGCTACTGCCTGATGCGCCTTACGGACAAAGAGAGTGAACTGAATTTCACGCTAGCTGTTTGCGAAATCCGTGTTCATTTTTGCATGGATGAATGTCGATATCCAAAAGGCTGTAATACGCAAACATAAAACGTATTCCATAATTGTCTCTCAGAGTGACCACCTGCCCGACTACCCTTCTTCAAAATAAAACCCTGCGTCTCTTCTCCATTCGCTTTGACCGCTTCGTTGCTACAGCGATTCCCGACTAACAACTGCCCTGAAGGAGAACGAGCTCGTTCGCATAATGTGTATAGTATCGTGCAGGTATCCTACCAGGTCGAGTTGCCTTCCTGCGTTTGAACGATTTCAATTTATATTCTAGTCGACAATCAGTTATCTTGGTGTCTACCATTACGATCTTCCGCAGTGGAGCAGTTTCGGAAGACCGAAATGAATATTTCTGCTTCTTCAACAGAACAATGCCAGTTTGATCACTGTATAGATGATTTTGATGCTTTTAGTGACATCACGTAATACCAAAATATTTTAGAATTCCTCGTCAGATCTTGAAAAAAAATTTACTCTGCAATTCATTGAACGCTTCTTTCAAATTACGTTCGTTCTCCTTTTCTTCAGCTTTTAATGGTTTATGACACAAAGAATTGATAATGATAAAAAAAGAATTGATAATGATAAAAAAAGGAATCTTCTTCCTCTCTGCTGAGTTGCTATATCACGATCTGCGTCATCTGTGACCTCGGACGTGTCTTCTACGAGTAATAACGAAGACTCTTCGCGTGCGACTGCTATTTTTGTGTTACTATACTCCGTTTCCTCGTCTGTCAAAATATGTGTCGACTAATAACAATCCCAAACGATCTAACGCTTTTCATCTAATGTTATTACGGTAAAACCATAGGAGGCTGCATTTTTTTGCCCAAAAAATTTTGTCATTGTGAGAAAGTATTTGCCGATGCAAAACACGTTCTGAATTATCGTCGCTGGCAGCACAGAGTGTTAAAGCATTTGTCCAAAAGTCGGTAGTTGACGTTAGCAGTCACAACATCGCTTTTACAGTATTCTACGAAAGCCAGTTCATAGATGTAGGCCACTGAGGGGATCGTGTATACAACTTGAATTCACCCCCTCAGCGTCAGTTAAGTCCTGAAGATGATGTACTGAGTCACAGAAACTGGTTGCAATATGATATAATAACATCAAATCGGCGGCTGTAGATGTTTCATTTTACTAGCAGAAAAACTAAAGGTTGGTTGGTACTGTTATGTGCAAACAAGTCGGCATACTGTTGTTCCGTCAGCTCTGATTCTGAATATCATTCAAAGAAATTAGATTCTGATGCTTCGCGTTATCTTAGAAGTTCCGTTCTGCCCTTTGCAGTTGGCCAGACGTGTATTCCGGCCCCCATTAACAAGGTATAGCACTATAAATTTAATTCCTCTGCTTACTTCTGTGTTGTCTTTGATACATAAAACATACACATTTTTCAAATACTTTCCTTTAACACAGTATCTGAGAAATAGCAGCCACGCAGCACATAAACTGATCGCTTTTCGTCCTCAGTCTCGTGTTTGGAGATGATGTCCGAAATTTCCTCACAACCGTGTCTATGCTTTGTTTTACAAATTGTCCTCTTACAAATAATTTGTTGTCGTGGAATCACATGCTGTCGCCTTTTCCATCAGCACTCTCTTCTTCCGTCGTCTGTTTTCAACAATGTGAACAGCAAACCGACGCAGCTCTCTGCAAACACACTTTCTATTACCTCTTTCTGACTTTAGCTACCAAACACAAGCAAGTACTTGACCGCGGCTCCACCGGTACCTTGCTAAGTGGCCAAATTTAGCTCCTCTAACGGCCGGGTCTACGCTTCGCGGCGTAGCCGAGTAACACTGTGACCGATATCCAACCGAACAAAACGTTTCGCCTGTTGTCATAGAAACTACACTTACCTTGTTAGAGGATCTACGAATCGTGACAGGAGATAAAATTTTGATAAGGATCTCGTGTATGGAAGTAGACAGTTTGGATGTAGAATTAGTTTGAAGATCGGATGACTTTCAAATCTCTCGCTGAGCTGATTGCTGTACAGGAGCTGCTCCTCGCGGCCACCTGCTGTTGTTTGCACAAGGTGGTCTGCTACACATGCTTTCGTACATCGGTCCGCCAGACCTCGTGCAAGGAGCTGTCATTTCGACTGTGCAGCCGTCTCATATACAACACTCTTCATATTGGTCGATAAGAAAAAGTCGAGAACATTTAAATCTGGCGACAGTGATGGCCAGAGTGTTGGTCCACTTCGACGTAACCACCTTTCACCGTATGTTTGGATGAGATGTTTGCGGACGCCGTGTCCAAAATGCACGGATGAGCCGTTATTTTGGAAACACATTTGCCGATGAACTGACAGTCGTAAATCTTCCAGTAACCACGACCAGTTCCACTTGCTGGAATGTCAAGTATCTGGGAATCGTTACACGGTACGGAGAAACGTATTTGGAGCAGGAGATTTGAAAGTGATCCCATCTTCAAATTTATTTTGCATTGCGGTGGAAACACTCATAGGATAGCGATACGCACATATACAGATGGCGGTAGTATCGCGTACACAAGGTATAAAAGGTCAGAGAATGGGCGAAGCTTTCATTTTTACTCAGCTGATTCCTGTGAAAACGTTTCGGGCGTGATTATGGCCATGCGACAGCAATTAACAGACTTTGAACGCAGAATGATAGTTGGAGCTAGTCGCATTGGACTTCCATTTCGGAAGTCTCTATTTTATTCAGTATTCCGAAATCCTCAGCGCTAAGAGTGTGCCGAGAATTCCAGATTTCAGGTATTACCTCTCACCACGGGCAAAGCAGTGGCTGATGGCCTTCACTTAACTACCGCGAGCAGCGGTGTTTGCGCAGAGTTGTCAATGCTAACAGACATGCAAAACTGCGAGAAATAGGCGTGGAAATCAATGTGAGGGGTATGACGAACGTATCTGTTAGGACAGTGCGACGAAATTGGGCGTTAGTGGGCTGTGGCAGCAGAAGACCAGCGCGAGTGCCTTTGCTAACAGCACGACAATGCCTGCAGCGCCTCTGTTGGTCACGTGGCCATATCAGTTGGTTTGGTTTGGTTGTTTGGGGGGAAGAGACCAAACAGCGAGGTCATCGGTCTCATCGGATTAGGGAAGGATGGGAAAGGAAGTCGGCCGTGCCCTTTCAAAGGAACCATCCTGGCAATTGGGTGGAGCGATTTAGGGAAATCACGGAAAACCTAAATCAGGATGGCTGGACGCGGGATTGAACCGTCGTCCTCCCAAATCCGAGCCCATTGTGCTAACGACTGCGCCACCTCGCTCGGTCATATCAGTTGGACCCTAGACGACTGGAAAACCGAGGCCTGCTCGGATGAGCTCGATTTTAGTTGGTAAGAGCTGATGGCAAGGTTCGAGTGTGGCGCAGACCCCACAAAGCCATAGACCCAAGTTGTCAACAAGCCACTGTGCAAGTTGGTGGTGACTCCATAGTGGTGTGGAGTGTGTTTGTATGGAATGGACTGGGACCTTTGGTCCAACTGAACTGATCTTTCCTGGAAATGGTTACGTTCGGCTACTTGGAGATCATTTTCAGCCATTCGTGGACTTCATGTTCCCAAACAACGATGGAGTTGTTACGAATGACAATGCGCCATGTCACCGGACCCCAGCTGTTCACAATTTGTTTGAAGAACATTCGGACAGGTCGCGCGAATGGTCTGGCCACCCGTATCGCCCGACATACGTCCCACCGAACATATATGGGACATAACCGAGTTGTCATTTCGTGCGCAAAATCCTGCTCCGGCAGCACTTTCGCAATTGTAGATGGCTATAGACACTGCATGGCTCAATATTTCTGCAGGGGACTTTCAGAGAGTTGTTGAGTCCATGCCACGTTGAGGTGCTGTACTACGCCGGGCAAAAGGATGTCCAACACGATATTAGGGGGTACTCCATGACCTTTGTTACCTCAGTTTACATCCTAACGGTACGGGACATCGGTTCCTTATCAAAACTTTTTCTGCTAAGTTCCCCCTACAATCCCTAGAAGCCAGCAATGTCCTCCAAGTAAGATGACACCTGTTGTGAAAATCTTCTCTGTACATTCATCTGAGTCTCAAGAAACTACAAGCTGTCGCGTTATACACTAAATGTACTTCTACCAGTTCATGTCAACAGCCATGCTAAATCTTCAAGCCGCGCGGGATTAGCCGAGCGGTCTCGGCGCTGCCGTCATGGACTGTGCGGCTGGTCCCGGCGGAGGTTCGAGTCCTCCCTCGGGGATGGGTGTGTGTGTTTGTCCTTAGGATAATTTAGGTTAAGTAGTGTGTAAGCTTAGGGACTGATGACCTTAGCAGTTAAGTCCCATAAGATTCCACACACATTTGAGCATTCTTCACCAACCAGTCATGAACTTAAACTGCCGCAAACGCCACAGAGGACACATTGCAGGCGAATGTGTATTGTTTTTCGAGGTAAGGCCACCGATTTCGATGCGATAGGCAGTTGTTTGTTGTTAAAGTAGGCAGTTTACGTTCGCGTGCCTCAGACGCAATTGCTCATATAAGCCCTCGTATGAACAAAATATGAAATTGAAATTTTTGTCTGCAAATACTCAATTTACGATCCTCAACCGTCTGCAGAGTTCTGCTCGCTCGCGGCTCGTAGTTAAAGATTCTGACGCGGAGCTCTTCCAAAATATACATTAAAATCAGACTTGCAGCGATCGTATATTGGGCCACACGTCAAATACCGAATATTCTGTGGACTTGATAGCCGAATTTCAGAATATTAGGCAAAAGTCTTCGGCCGGCGCGTGGCATAAACACTTGTATCGGCGTCTTTGTTTCTCGCTCGTTTGTTCAAATGTTCTCACCTCCCTCCCACTCCGCGCCGTCCCGCGCGCTCATTTGTTACCGCGCTGCGTGTTTAGTTGACAAGTTTAGCCTGATACACCTCGCGAATACGTAATCACAGTTTAGTTTATCGTACTCTCTAACTTTTGATTTGTTTGAAAGTGAAATTGTGCAAGGTCTAACTAATAATAATCGATTATGGCTTCTAAAAATCGTCTATATGGCCAACTTTGAAGGCGATCAAAATAATCCGAAAAGTGTTGGGTATAAATTGTGCGAAATAAAAATTTCTCGTGATGGCGTTGGAAAGAAAGAGGCTACTCCAGGAATGATAAATAATTTGAAAAATAAACACAACGGCGGACATCGTTAAGTCGCAGCCTACGCTTCCTAAGGGGCAAGAAATTATGGATCAAGATACAGGTGTAAGTAAACCTTCGACATAAAAAAGACAACTGAGTCTTGAAGAATGTGCTGAAATACGTAAACCATGGGATATTAATCATCTCAAGGCTAAAAAATACCATCTCTTAGTTTCCGAAATGATAGAACTTGACAATGAGGCAGTAAGTATAGCACACAGGCTGGTTTTAGAAGACTAATTAATAGCATTTCGCCGCAGTGTAAAATACCAAGCCTCCCTAACTTTTCAGACAAAAAAATGCTAGGAATATATGATAAGGCGGTTGAGACAATTAAAATATTACTTTCAGAGACATTATATTTCCGTGACTTCCGATATGTGGACGTGCTCGTCTAATCAAAAGAGTCTTTTAAGTTTTACTGCGCATTTTATTGGTCGTGAGTTGAATGTTATCATATAGTATTGAACATCAAGCATTTTGAGGGACAACAGACAGCAGAAAATATAGCGATCAGTTTAGAGGAAACTGCAAGCTTATGGAACGTCCAGATGACAAAAACGTCTGTTGTTATTCATGATAACGCATGAAACATAGTAAAAGCTGTTAGTAATGCAGAGTTGGCCTCAGTGCGTTCTTTAATTCTACTCTTCAATTAATTGTTAACGATTGTCTGAAGGCTCAGTCAAATGTGACTCAAGTGATAGCAACTGGTAGGAGGGTCGTAGCTCATTTTAATCATTCTGTCACTGCACGGGAAAAACTGCATTCTATCCAAAAAAAGGTTGGATCTGCCTCAGCTTGAATTGGTGTAAGATGTCAGTACGCGGTGGAATTCCACCTGTTATATGTTTGCAAGATTAATGGAACAAAGACGGGCCAGTTCAACCTATCTCAAGTACCGTGATACTATCAATCTGACTGCTGCACAAAAGACGTTTTCGGAGCAACTTTTGAAATTATTACAACCATTTGAGGAACTAACAAAAATTACAATTTCCAGCTACGTTAGCTTTTCTGAAATTGTTCATTACATTTTACATCAGTGCGATATTGCGACTAAACGAGGACATCAGAGCTGACACCCAAAGTAAGCCAGATGAGCCTTGTCATACAACTAGAGTTGCAAGAACGATTCGAAGACATCGCAATAAGTAAATATTATTTGATGGCTATTACCTTAGACCCACACTTTAAAATGAATATTTTCATTAGTCAATTGAAAAGGGAAAAATGTAAGGCAGTATATTTTGACGGATAGCCTGAAGATAAACTATGGAGCAAGCAGCGACGATAACGTGAATTCGTTCCCTATTGGGGCCAAGGAGACGAGAACCGACGGGCAGAGTCCAAGCCCGACTATTCACTCATCTTTTATGGCTCATACTGGACATAAAAAAAAAAAAAAAAATGCAATTGCAACTGAAATAGACCTTTATTTAAGTGTTAAGAGCATATCACGTCATGACAATCCATTCATATGGTGGCAAGCAGGTAAGATATATTTCCATGTTTAGTAAATCTTGCAGCAAAATATTTGCCGGCGCCAGAAAGTAGTGTTTATTCAAAGTGTCTTTTCTCTGAAGCTGGGAATGCCCACGAGAAGAAATGGAGTAAAGTACTGTCTAAAAATATAGAAAACTTAGTCTTTCTGCGCCATAATCTTCCACTTATAAATTTTATTTACGAGAATTGAAGTGCACAGACCTTAATTATTTTAAAAAATGTGCCCACAGAATACATACAATTATTTTATTTGATATCTAGTTTTTTGTTAATTTTTATGCTATGGAAGTTGATTATGTACCAATGACTACTTCAGTGGTTACGAGAAAAATGCATTATTATAAAATAAATCAATATATTCATTTTACCAATTATCTGACTACAACAAAACGTCTCGCTTAAGTATTCGGTGTTCGGCCGAATGGTACATAAATATTCAATGTTCGTCCGAAGAGCGTAAAAGTAGCCTAATAGGCCGAATACCGAATAATAGTCGAATATTCGTTGCAAGTCTAATTAAAATATATTTTTCAATAACGATCAAACAAATTATTGGGAAGTATTTCAAATATTTTTCACACGAATTTACATGACAGTCAACGTCTTTGCAACTGTTGATATCTGATATCAAGTGATATTTCTCGAACAGGTAGCAACTAGCTGCGCCTTGAAATACCGGTTAGCTCCCTGTAGTAGAGGTTTGGGGGCGTGGCTTCTACAGAGTACAGACTACAGCTCTTATGGGCCTCCCGAAGGCTCAGTCCATTCGGCCTAGCCGTCCCACTTCAGGTGTACGTCAGTTCTACGTTACAAGCGGAACTTGGAAGACGCCATATTGGATTTCGTCCTAATTACTTGATGGGTTTTATATTACATGTTACGTTCTATGAACCTATGCCGTTTCAAGGCAACCAGCACTTTAACAGTCCCTCGGAAACTCGTCTTTTCTCGTAAGAAAATGACGTGAAACGTCATTATTGATGGTTAAAGAATTTTCAGATTTCGTTGTTTTCGTGTCGTAACTTGCATGTTATGAAAGTACGAGCTTTCAAGGCAATGGTGGATTGAATATGTATCAAAACGAGGCGTTGTTGTATGATTTGTTAAAACTGAATATCAGTTACACGCATGTCAGTGATTAATGCCTTCAAGGCATATAAGAGAAGTATACATGCAAGTGTATGGTAGTCTTGTGGATGCTGGCACGGTACCTCAGCGTGTTCCGTCACAGGGTTAGCTACCCTCTGTAATAAAAAAAAAAACTAAGTGAACGAATCAACGATGAACCTGGACGGGTGTCATCGAACGTCAGCCCCGAACAAATTCAACGAACAGTATAGAACAAAATGATATAAAAAAAAGAGTGGATAGAGAGAGAATTATAAGCAAGTGACACGATTCGCACCATCTATTCTCCAATTTTTTTATCACCTTTTCGTTTTCTGAAAGATTCTGGGACTTTCTTCTTGATTTCTGCATTATTAGGTGTTATGTGCATATAAGAGCTCTCTCTCTCTCTCTCTCTCTCTCAACAGTGACTCCCCCCCCCCCCCTCCCAACTAAGCCCACAACCAAGATTGATCGAAATTCAGTATTTGTTTATCCATCAAAAAATCACCATCTCAGCACAAGTGCAGTGACTTAATGTTAACGTCAGTGTTTCGCCGGTCGCGCGAACTACTAAATGTGATGCACTGAACCAGCACCTACAGTCTCACGTTTGGATCTGAAAACACGAAAAACAGTAAGCACGCACCGAAGCTAATACAAACAACATTAAAGATATCTGCAAAACGCGTCTTGTTGTGGTAATGTGTCGCGAAACGTGACGTCGCCAGACAAATATGCTACCTTCAGATCTTATTTTGGAGTTAACCTTTGGTGTTATTCCCCACCCCCCTCCAAATCTTGGTTGTGGGTTGAGTTGTTTGTGGGAAGTAACCAAACTGCGAGGTCATCGGTCTCATTGGATTAGCAAAGGAAGTCAGCCGTGCCCTTTCAAAGGAACCATCCCGGCATTTGCCTGGAGTGATTTAGGGAAATCACGGAAAACCTAAATCAGGATGATCGGAAGCGCAATTGAACCGTCGTCCTCCCGAATGCGAGTCCAGTGTGCTAACCACTGCGCCACCTCGCTCGGTCTTGGTTGCGGTGACTGGTGACAGACTTACGTGTGTTGCGTAGCGTAGCCCGAGATAGGGGTCAGTTTCCATTGACAAATCCTTCCCCAGTATGGAAACCACGAGCTGCGCCTGATTTTGACCCTAACGTTTTGCGATACTCTGTGCGTTGTTCTTGACCAACAAGCCTAATGTCTATGAATTTATTATCAGACATTTAATTTTTGAACCGCCCTGGTACACGGTCACTGCTACCGCCAGGCTTGCAAAGCTACTAGTCGCTCCTGGACTGAGGTTTATTCATCGTGTTTTGCTGTTCCTGTCAATAAACGTCGATAAAAAGAACACCGGACTAGACTATTCAGGGTCGAATGGGCACGTAAAATTCGGATTTAAAAATAATCTTGTTTGTAAAGAGAAACAAACCAAGACCTTCTGTTGACACTGACCGTCGCATGTAAGATGTGACGAGCAGTAATTGTTTGGGCTGACTCCAACTACGCGTTGCAAAAACGGATTTGCAAATATCTGCAGAAACACTGAATCAAATGTGCCTGGCGAGTCTTCAGGGAGCACTTTCTGTATTCCCGACAAGTAAAATTTCGTTATTTACTATCCTTCCTGGTGTTTCAATTTTCATGGCCAGCAGTGTAGGATAGTGTCCACACCGAAAAACCTGCTAACGAGACGAGAATGGGATTTGCGTGGACTCAAGCACTTACGAGTACTACGTTGTCGGAGGATTACTTGCAGGAAAACGATTTCATTCTGAAGATAACCACTTTAACGGTGTATACGAATGTATGTTTTCGTGGCGAAAAGTACTGATAAATTTCTCTCGAGCTTCCAGCAGCGTCAAGTGGTGTGGGTTTTAAATTACTTGACACGGCTGGTAGCTCGGGAGAAATTTATCACTTTAACGTTATTTGCATCCGTACTCGGCAAGCCTCTGCCCCCAAGCACCAAACCGCACCAATTCGAGGAGCCGGTCTCAGAATTGCAAGGACAAGCCTGTTCATTACGCTGAACACCATTTTAATAGCGTCTCCTATGGAAAATGGTGGAGTACTTCTGTAATGCTTTCGCACTGGCTAAATACATGCGAAACCAGATGTTACCTCAATCTCCTCAGTCCCTTCCAGTAATCCACTTTAGTAAGGCCCTCAAGACAACAAAGTGAGTTTCCTTCGTGAATTAGATTCAACTCCTTCGGATTGCAGGGAATTTTACTGTGGCATCTGTCTTCTCTCAAACGCAGTTTATCGCTCCCCGTAACAACTTAACGTATATGGCATTAACGACTGATCTCAATGATTGATCGACAATGGTATAAGGAAAAAGTTTCAGGAAACTGTAATCCAACTTCTGTAGGCCAGAGGTTGATTAAGTACACCTCACTTTTCTTACATTTTCGGACCATACGCACGAGAAACAAACATACTGACATAAAGAAAACGTTGCTTAAGCGCTCTGAGCAAAGAGCTTCGCGCTCTTTCGACATGTATTGGGACACAATGCAGTTTCCTTTGTTCGAGTAAAAGAGTTTAACTGATCCCAAGTAGTAGGTCTTGACTGCCCCTTGACAGCCGCATATCCGAAACACACGTATAATTTACTGTCGCAAGTAAAAGTTTCGGTGGGACAGAATTGCCATATGTGGAACTTCCCCTCTCGATGATTCCATAGTTGAAGATAATCGTTTAAATCACGCCCGATAATTCATGAGAACTATCAGTATTGAACACAAGCAATTTCCATCCGTGACCGACACTTACATAATGAAATCCGAGTATTTTGCATTAATCTCCGTATTCCACGAGACACTACGTCTATAACAATAGCAATACTTTCGTGAAAGCGAGTATTGTTTACATCTGAATTTGAATGAGGTTATTTCTGCGACACCAATCGGGATTATCAAAGGTCCTGTCACTGTGTATTTCTGTTATTCGTTCCAGTTCCTCGATTCTAGAAAGACAGCGGTAGGCTATAGTGTAAAGCGTCGTCGCTATACAGGTCATTAAAGACAGAGCCCTGGTACAATGAAGGGGCGGGGCAGGGCATCTGCCATGGGCTAGTGAAAAAACTCTCCCGGCATCAATTCAGATTACGTTGTCCAGCTGTAGTGTATTGTTTTTCCCTCTTGTTCTGCATTATTGTTTCCTATTTGTTTGGAGAGAGCGGTTTCGTTCTCTTGGCGCACCTGTACAGCAGCTAGGAATATTAATCACAGCCCCACGGTACATATATTCACTTATCAACAATCCATCTGAGGTTGAGAGTAACAGATATACACACAAGTACAACGATTGAAGGAAAAATTATCTGCAGTACCCGTCATGAATCTAACTTTGGCACAGAAAGGAGTGAAATATGCAGCTATAAAACTCTGACAATCTACCGATAGAAATAAAATGTCTGACAGCACAAGCATATTCAGTTGTAGGTTAAAGGTGTTTATCCTCAACAGCTCCACTCCTTCTACACCATAGGGGAATTCTTGAATAGAAATAATTCGTCTATTGTACAGTAAAAAAGCTTGTAAAAGGACAGCACGCAGCAGTGTAAATACTTTTCTGTGTTTATGTGTTCTGTTTTTGTTGAGTCGACACGTTTCACATCACAGCGTTTATTATAAGATGACCCATGCAACACGTAACTAAGTGACTCATCTGTTTGCCAATATCGCAGTGAACACTTCTGACTGGTTGATCTCCTGTTTACTCTTCAGTCTGAACTGTTTGCCTATGAATTTTGGTTCCAGAAATTCTGTAGGTTTTTTTTTTTCTATTCACAAGCACCTTGTGTCTCAACATCTACTTTTGTGGTTGAGTCTGGTGTTTGTAAGACACAGATATCTTTGTTGAAAGTCTGTGCTGAAACATGTACTCATGTCTAATTCTGTTTTATTAATATTGAGAAATGTACCAGCGTCCACACAGTACACACTGTTTTTGTTCCGATCAGTCGACCTTCCTCTAGCCATCAACTAATTGACGTTTGTCTCGTGGCTGGTCTTCAGAATATATCCTGATTTTTTAAACTCGTGTTGAGCTAGACACAGCACTGCTGTAAATGAGTAACTGACGAAGGAACCAATCCATTCAACAGACTACTCTTAGAATATCTTTCTAAGTGCGGGGTTGGATTTTCAGATGGTGCCACCACAGGCTGCAGACTTTTCGACCGCCCCCCCCTCGCTCCAACCCATTTTTTTGTTACCCCATCAAATTAAAAATTCAGTTTAAAAAATGTAAGCAGTGATGGGATTAACTAAAAGAAACTTCTAAGAGATAGATATAGAGCCCAGTCTGCGTGACACGACACCGAACGTCTCAGTGGAACAACTAGCAGCAACCATAAAGGCCCTTCAGGCTCAGGTGAATCAACTGGCAAACAAGACTACTTCTTAGAAAATAATAATGGTAACACGAGCAGTGGCAGCTGAGAATCAAAGCAATATCAGCTGGTACACAAAGCGATGCGAGGTAAAATTATACAGCAATTGCGACCGAGGACATCAAATTAAACCGTCAACCAAACGCTACACTAGCAAAATTGATGCTGGCTTCTTTTGGCTTCCATGTTTTCAAATTACATGCAATTGTCTCTCCTCCGCCCCCTCCCCTCTCTCTGTCTGTGTGTGTGTGTGTGTGTGTGTGTGTGTGTGACTTTGAGACCAAACCTATCTAAAATACAAGCACCGATCGAGGTGGCTCGGCGTCCCCTTCCCTCCTGGGATCATGGGCCCAGACCTACCTGGGCTGTGCGCATATCCGGCACTGTCTAAACGTTTTCAACGTTGAACCTACTAAATGATGCGATTATATGCTACGTAAGGACTAAATGAGAAACGAATGAAGTCTTCATTCCCACGTGCCTTACTTTTCGCTCGGCACACGGCAGGCGCGGCCTTAAGAACGAAGGGGGAAGGACAGTGTGGAAAATATAGCATCGCGACGTGACAGGGAAATCCAGTGGCGGCAGACTGGACGCCGGGCGCGGTGACTCGCATGCGAGGTGCCCTTGAACCGGCTGCTGCTGCGGCCAGCCAGCCGCCTTGAACCCCGGTCGGCGGCATTCCTCGCTTGTGACGCGCTGACCCCGGCGCGCACTGCCGAGCGGGACGGAGACTTCAATGCTCGGTTGGAACACGCACCCCGCGTAGCGGTGATAGCCGACGCCCTGTACAAGCCGGGAAACGTTGGCGGAATGTTTGACCTCGGTCGTCTGAGGTCTTCGTGTACGGCTGCCATGCAGTGAACAGTCACTCGAGGCTGAAAGAAGAACGCAGGTCATTTAATCTTGTAATACTGGTATAGAAATCGAAAGCGCCGTATTACAACACTCCTGCAGATAATACTCGTAACAAAGAAAAACAATGTAATACTATAATCTCAATAGAGCATTAGTGGTAAACTTCAGGAGCATAAATCACCTTTGAAATATCTAGGAACAAAATGACGTAGCGGCATAAAAAACAAAAACGCGACATCATTAATAAGGACAGTGAATGGAAGAGTTGGATTTACAATGTCATTGTCATTTCAGATCTGAAGATGGTTCTAGAGGAACCGAAAACGGTCATGTGAATAAACATTTTTGCAATCAAGACGGATTATAAGTAATATTCTATAACAAGTGATTGCTGTGTCCCATCAGACATTACGTCTGTTTTTGCAAAGAGTTGGATTTGTTGGGAGCATTCTGGGAGAAAGTGCTATGTAGTTGTTAGGCAACCCGTACACAAGGAAGTAGTGTGACCTATTTTGAAGTAGTGCTCCAGTTCTTGGGGTCTTCATAAAATAGTCCTGACAGCAGTCGTCGAAGAAATTCAGAGATGCACAGGTGGGATAACTACGCTTTGATCATGGAAGTTAGATGAAATTTGTTCAAAGGCGTGCAACGCATTACTCGTGAAACATTGTTGGGTCAATTTAGGGATTCTTTATGAATAAGGCCGTGTAGGCCGTGTAGATGGCTCAGTATATTAATTTATTTATAACGTAGTTTCCACCACTGTCATATCAGACCTGTAATTAAAATTAAAGGGGAACTATTATGAGAGGTCTCTGTCACACATTATCAGGCTATTAAAGGTGAAAAAATAAAGTTAAAATTTTTTTTTAACTTCATTCGCCAAAAACATAGAATTTATAAAACAAGATTAGTATGAGTATCAATAAACCAATGTCAACACGGAGCATAGATTTTATTGATACTGACACTGGACGTTACTGTTCAAGTTTAAACTTTGGTGGGCAATTTTTAAACAAAAATTTAAAATTTTTAACTTTTTAGTTTTTTAACTTTTGTAGCCCGATAATGTATAAAAAACACATCTCCTTAATATGACCTTTTAATCTTAGATACGCCTCGGATAAAGTAAAGTATTAAGTGATTTGTACGGTTTAATTCACAGAATGACCACAATGAAGACACAATCATTCAGGAATTTTACTTATTCCTCCGCACTCATTGGTCCTCTCCTCGTCAATATTTGACAGTTGTGTCGCATGTGTAGTTGTAGGGTGTAGGTGATTGTAGGGGATGAGTGTGTATTGTAGTGTTATGCTTTTGTTATATGATGATGGTGAGAGAACGGGAAGGGTGAAACCCAGTGCCACCACATAGACTCCTCCTCTCGAACAGCACTAAGGAAGCAGCCGAGCTTACTGTCCTCATATCACGGATGGACCAGCATCAACAGGGTCACATGCCCTCACTTCATGAGGCACTGCGGAGAAGAGACCTTTGCCATTTTCTTTGAAATCGCATTTGTGCATCAGCAGATGGAACGGATCGTTATGCTGTGTAACTCCCGTTTAAAAGCAAATTCTTTTACGTCCAAAATGTACAGGATGTCTACATTACTTTCCTCAGGAAGAGTAATGAGGTTAAAAATGAGAAAAAATATTTAGAACAACGTACATCTGTCAAAGGCATCTTTTGATTGCGAAACAAGATCTTAGAAGTAATTAAGTCACGATTATATGGCAATCTGAGGGCGAACATTAATGAAATCTTCTGCGTCTGTCCATATGTCGATAGTCTATACCAGATAAAACTGTATTACGTCTTCAGTGAGACGAAAATAAATCAGTAATACCGAAAATTTGTTTTGTTTGTGATCTGTGTTGTTGAAAAATATGAAATATAAAACAAAGTCGTATTGAGTGCGATTGCAATGCCATTTAAATGCGGCGCGTTTGCAGTTTCCCTCATCCTCCTCCCCGCGCTCAGACAGCATTGTCTGCCGGTGAGGTGTGGGGGGGGGGGGGGGGGGTGAGGGGTGGCAAGTTAGAGAGCTGTGCACTCGTGTCAGTGCACGACTCACTTGCCGAAATAGTGGCCGTCGCTGTCTTACGCAGGTAAATGAAATGACACGTTTGTTCAGATGGCATACTTTTAGTCTTCATCAAGTGATTGCTGCCTTAATAACATGTGACAGATGCAAACTGTTTACGCCCGGGATTCTTTGCAGGACTTCTATATTTTTCGGACAGTGCTTCTCCAATTGAGTGGTCGAAACGCGTCTTGTAGGGCAGCTCAGAGTTTCAATATAGCGCTGGCTCTTAGACCTCGAGACGGGTGGAGAGCAGTTATTGGCAAACTGGAACTTCTACACTGACGAGCAAACGAAACTGGTACACGTACCTAGTATCGTGTGGGGCTCCCGCGAGCACGCAGAAGTGCCGCAAGAAGACGTGGCATGGGCTCGACTAATGTCTGAAGTAGTCATCGAGGGAATTGACACCATGAATCCTGCAGGGCTGTCCATAAATCCGTAAGAGTACGAGAGTGTGGAGATCTCGTCTGAACAGCACGTGGCAAGGTATCCCAGATATGCTCAATGATGTTCGTGTCTTGGGAGTTTGGTGGCCAGCGGAAGTGTTTAAACTCAGAAAAGTATTACTGGAGCCATTTTGTAGTAATTCTGGACGTTGGGGTGTCACGTTGTCCGCCGGCCGCGGTGGTCTCGCGGTTCTAGGCGCGCAGTCCGGAACCGAGCGACTGCTACGGTCGCAGGTTCGAATCCTGCCTCGGGCATGGATGTGTGTGATGTCCTTAGGTTAGTTAGGTTTAAGTAGTTCTAAGTTCTAGGGGACTGATGACCACAGCTGTTAAGTCCCATAGTGCTCAGAGCCATTTTTTTTTGTCACGTTGTCCAGCTGGAATTGCCCAAGTCCGTCGAATGCACAATGGACATGAATGGTTGCAGGTGATTAGACACGATGCTGACGCACGTGTCACCTGTCAGAGTCGTATCTAGACATCAGGAGTCCCATATCACTCCAACTACTCACGCCCCACACCATTACAGAGCCTCCGCCAGCTTGATCGGTCCCCTGCTGGCGTGCAGGGGCCATGGATTCATGAGGCTGTCTCCATACCCGTACACGTCCATCTGCTCGATACGATTTGAAACGAGACTCGTCCGACCAGGCAACATGTTTCCAGTCATCAACAATCCAATGTCGGTGTTGACAGGCCCAGGCGAGGCATAAAGCTTTGTGTCGTGCAGAAATGAAGGGTGCAAGAGCGGACCTTCGTCTCCGAAAGCCCGTATCAATGATGTTTTGTTGAATGGTTCGCACGCTGACACTTGTTGATGGTGCAGCATTTAAATATGCAGCAATTTGCGGAAGGGTTGCACTTCTGTCACGTTGAATGATTCTCTTCAGTCGTCGTTGGTCCCGTTCTTGCAGGATCTTTCTTCGGTTGCAGCGATATCGGGGATCTGGTGTTTCACCGGATTCCTGATATTGGCGGTACACTAGGAAAATCCCCGCTTCATCGCTATCTCGGAGATGCTGTGTCCCATCTCTCGTGCGCCGATTATAACACCACTTTCAAACTCACTTAAATCTTGATAACCTGCCTTTGTGTCAGCAGTAGCCGACCTAACAACTGCGCCAGACACTTGTCTTATATAGGCTTTCCCAACCGCAGCACCGAATTCTGCCTGTTTACGTATCTCTGTATTTGATTACGAATACCTATACCATCTTCTCTGGCGGTTATGTGCTCCCGAAGTTCGAAGTATGAGCACTGCATCCGAGGCTTCGTGTCTGGTTTCGGGTTTTGACTTGTCTCGCAGTTTCATCTGGTCTCGAATGACCGGCGCACACATAGTCTGGGCTGGAAGAGCAGCTATAGTGAGCAACAGCCAGCGGCATACAGAGACTGGTGACGCGCGGGTCTGAGTGTGGCGTGCCTTTAATGACCTGCGATGACCCGGCGCTGCGCGGCGCAGCAGACACGTGGAGCAGTCAGTCGGCATACCCTGTAGCAGCAGCAGCGTTTGCTCTCGCCGTTAACGGGACGCCCGCGGCCGCTGCTTTCGCCCGTGACGCGCGCTCCCTGGAACCGCGGCAGCCGTGAGAAATAATCATTCGTCCACGCGAGCCACGTGCAACTACGCAGAGGCGATCTCTACGTCCTCTCAAGGATATGCCCATCGATGAATCACTGAGCAAACGATTTTAATATTCCATGGGATTTACTGAGTAAAATATCCACATACCGTAAAATGCAGTGTCTTTGATCATTGAATAAACATTTTTCAAAATTACGTCAAAACTACATAAGTATTTGAAGAAAAAATTTTCCGTAAGTTAATACAAGTATCACAGACTGTACAAAACATATTAAATATTTTTATATCGCCTACTCTAATGCTTTTGTAAGTAATTTGTTTAACACACACCACCTCACAAAAAGATCCAGATGTGATGGTCGGTTGTCAGTGTAACTTTGTACATGTACACAACATCGGCCGGATGTAATACCTGAGCAAGGCTTTCTGAACGACGGTGCTAGGCGTCCACGTACTCACAAGCACGAGGAGCACAGGAACAGGGAGTGGGCTGCGAGGAATGGCCGTTCTCCGTCTAGACGGTGACTCAACATGGAAGACCACAGCGTATTTCTGCGCCGTACGCAGAAAAGCTCTCCGTTCCAAGTGGGCGGCGAGGTGGTCTGTAGCCGGACGCTCAGGTTACCGCCCTGGCGGATGCGTTTGCAGAAGATGTCCGCCTAGTGATGTCCCAGTCAATCCGGCCACTTCCAGCGAGTGATCGAGGCTCTCGCAACACTCCTGACGGCACCGGTGAGGGAGAGGAAGCTGTCGACCCGATTACAACAGACAGAGTACAAGCGCAGCCTCAGACGCTGAATACCACATAGGCAGGTCGCCAACGAAGCTAATGCCTTGATAGATGCATTGAAACGTTGAATATTCCTAACTAATCTACTGCCACCTTCTTCAGTAAACTGCTGTGTGACACTTCCGATTTTTCAGTACTTGCTCAGAATCAAATCTGATGTCGACTAACTTCATTTACTCCTCTACATACCGAAAGCCAATTAAAATCTACACGTGTTACATGACAAACCTGCCTCTTAAATGTTGCTTCTAGTCTTCATCATATATTGATTTACAATATTGCTGTAGCACATAGTAAAACGTCCCCTTAGAAAAATTAAACATGACTGTGCTTAAACTGACACACAATATTTTGTTAGCGCAACGCAATCTGACTTTCAAAATTCCCTACAAAAGAATGGCCCTGACTAACATTAAACTATACCTTTCACAAATCACTTACCTCACAAAAATCTTCGCTGCTCAAGCTACTGCAATACAGCGAGCGCCACTACTGCCAGCTAAATAAAAGATTCAAACTTCTGAAGGCACTAACTACTGATAGGGATAGTTAGCAAAATGAAAGATATTAATAGAGAACAAACAATGTATTTACCTTGATATCATCATATACAAATATAGCAGTTCATGACAAATTTCAAAACTCCGCCATCTCTCTCCCCACATCCACCACTGCTGGCGGCTCACCTCCAACTGCGCAACGCTACGCGCTGTTCACATCCAGCTGCCGCTGCCCAACACTACAATGGCAGACAACAATGCAAACTAGCCACAGACTGCACACAGCACAGCCAGTGATTTTCATATTGAGCGCTACGTAACGTTGCCAATAAGAAAACATAAACAGCCCACTTGTAACGTTGCCAATAAGAAAACATAAACAGCCTACTTACATAGAGAAAACATAAACAGCCTACTTACAATAGTACACTCCCGATTAGATATATTTTCTTCAGCAGCGTGCATATTTATTTAGAATGTCGCTCCATACCAAATTCATGCTTACATGCAGCAAATGGCTGTGAGCACTATGGGACTTAACTTCTATGCTCATCAGTCCCCTAGAACCCAGAACCAGTTAAACCTAACTAACCTAAGGACATCACACACATCGATGCCAGAAGCAGGATTCGAACCTGCGACCGTAGCGGTCGCGCGGTTCCAGACTGTAACGCCTAGAACCGCTCGGCCACTCCGGCCGGCAACACACCTTTCCTCTTCCTCTAACAGGATTACTAACTCTTTGCAGTATTTGATTCTTTACGCTTGTGCCACCTTTACGTCGTAGTTGGATGGCTGCTTCAGTAACTTCTCAGAATTAACTCGTATGATATTAACTGTTTCCTAACTACTTCGGCTCTTCTCGCTCGTCTCTCTTCACCAGTAGCCGCGCTTGATTAGCCGAGCGGTCTGAGGCGCTGCAGTCATGGACTGTGTGGCTGGCCCCGGCGGAGATTCGAGTCCTCCCTCGGGCATGGGTGTGTGTGTTTGTCCTTAGGATAGTTTAGGTTAAGTAGTGTGTAAGCTTAGGCACTGATGACCTTAGCAGTTAAGTCCTATAAGATTTCACACTCATTTCAACATTTTTTCCTTCACCAGTAAACATTTCTGTCCACCTTTCAACTTTCCAGCGCGCTTCTCTGCCTTGCTTCTATACATCAACAGTCTTTCTATACTTTAAATATGCGATGCTCCACCTCAAAAGTTCATTTAACACTTCTAAAGCAGCGCCATTACGCAAGGAAGTAGAGACAGTTTTTATCAGCTTATCGTATCTCTCAAAATGAGTTTCACTTCACCGTAAACATTTAAAGTACTCCCTTTAACATCCTACTCCGTAAGTTACATTCCAAATACCACTACACAACACTTCCTTTTACCGAATTTCCTTGCCGTCGGCATTAGTGTACCTCCATTCCGACCTTCAACTGTTCTAGTTCCTTTCCCTTAAAAGAACAGGTAAAATTCGTCCCTGAACATAAAAAATACTCATGAACAATTCGTATTTATCTGGAAACAAATATGTCAACAAATAAACATAAAGTGCATTAGGAACAAATCAGACAGAAAATAAAGAATAGAATATAGCCACAACAAATACACTGAAACGCCAAAGAAACTGGAATATGTAAGCGTATTCAATTAGAGAGATACGTAAACAGGCAGAATACGGCGGTCAGCAACGCCTATATAAGACAAGTGTCTGGCGCAGTTGTTAGATCGGTTGCTGCTGCTACAATGGCAGATCATCAAGATTTAAGTGAGTTTGAACGTGGTGTTATACTCGGCACAGGAACATCTCCGAGGTAGCGATGAACTGTGGATTTTCCCGTACAACCATTTCACGAGTGTACCGTGAATATCGGGAATGCGTTAAAACATCAAATCTCCGATACCGCTGCGGCCGGAAAAAGATATTGCAAGAACGAGGGCAACGACAACTGAAGAGAATCGTTCAACGTGACGGAAGTGCAACCCTTCCGCAAATTGCTGCACCATCGATAAGTGTCTGCGTGCGAAACCTTCAACGAAACATCCTCGATATGAACTTTCGGAGCCGAAGGCTGGGCCCGTCAATACCGACATTGGACTGTTGATGACTGGAAACATGTCGCCTGGTCGGACGAGTCTCGTTTCAAATTGTAGGGGTATCGAGACGACTTCATGAATCCATGGACCCTGCATGTCACCAGGGGACTATTAAAGCAGGTGGAGGCTCTGTAATGGTGTGGATCGCATGCAGTTTGAGAGTTATGGGACCTCTGATACGTCTGGATACGACTCTGACAGGTGATACATACGTAGGCATCTTGTTTGATCACCTGCATCGATTCATGTCCATTGTGCATTCCGACGGACTTGCGCAATTCCAGCAGGACAATGCGACTCCCTACACGTCCAGAATTTCTACAGGGTGGCTCCAGGAATACTCTTCTGCGTTTAAACCTTTCCGCTGGCCACCAAACGCCCCAGACATGAACATTACTGAGCATATCTGGGCAGACATTAGTCGAATCCATGCTACGTCGTGTTGCAACACTTCTGCGTGCTCGTGGGAGCCCCACACGATATTACGCAGGTATGCCACTTTCTTTGGCTATTCAGTGTAAGTACATAACAAAGATATCCTTTTTTAGTAGAACATGGGCGTACAGACTTGCTAGTACCGAGAGCGATAAATCCTTCATTGTGATCACGAAGGGTCGTATTTTTTTAAAAAAAGACAGTTGAACTGATACATAATTAGTTCGCTTCATTTGTTTCACAAATATTCATTTTATTTAATAAATATAATTAGAATAACGTATTTTTACGAAACATAATTTACACCGTTTATTTTGAAATCTCATCGATTTCACAATAATTGCTTTGATGTTTGGGTCAGCTTTTGTCTTATACAAGCACAAATTTGATTCTAGCTTGTCATTTGTCAAACGATTCATATATTTTGACTGGTTCATTCTCATTATGGAAAAAGTTCGCTCAACTTGACTCAGAGAGCCTAGTGAATTCTAATTCATTATCTACCAATAACTTATAATTGTTTCTATCGACAAGTGACCCCCCCCCCAAAAAAAGAAACTAATTCCTACGAGGGCACTTTCATTTCCAGGAGGAAATGAAAGATGAGTAAAAAAACTGGAAGACCTAACGGTGAGGGATGGGCCTCGATCTGTGAGTTCCTGCCTAAGAGCATCTGGTAGGTGCTTCCAGCAGCATCAGCCTGACCAGAATCCTTCCGACAGCAGGAAAGCGCGCCGAGATGGAGGCTATACCCACGGTGCTCGCCGAAGACTTATCGGCCTGCAAGCCTTCTACCTGCACTGTCTAAGCTATTCGAGAATGCCGTTTCAAAGGCATGTGGAAACCCAGCACCTGCTCCCTGAAGAGAAGTATGGCTTCAGGAAAAGGACGTGTGACTGCCCATCTGGGAGACGTCGAAGAAGTAATGGTGGGACTCGAGCGACGGGAACACTTCCGAGCTATGTTCCTGGAAGCAGGTGTGGCGCAAAGTTCGATCCTCGATCTCCCATCGTACAGTCGCTACACAGTGGATCTGCCATCGACTCCAAGCATGCAACTAGCTCTATACGCTGACGAATGCCGGATACACGGTCATGAAGGGCAGAACGACATGTGTCTGCTGTGTTGAAGGGGGAACACCCCCTGCAGATACTGCGAATGGAGGACTTGGACGTATTACGTGACTGCAACGTCTTCAGACTGGCACTAGCCGTCGACCGCAGGCTGGGCAAGTCGTATGTCAGGTCGCGACTACGTCATGGCTGCCCCACGTGTGAGACATTTCACCTTCGTAGTAGTCCAGGGGCTGGGCTTCTCACGTGTTATCGTGTCAAGGGCGTTCCGTGCGTCCTACTATTCGATAAAAACCGCTGCCGCCAGAATCAGCTGCGACGGACCACAACATCTCGATAAAAGGGGTCACCGTTGCTTATCACAAATTCTAGCAAACGCAGGGGACGTCTACAGGGGACACAGCGACCGTTGTAATAAATTTTGATAGAATACTCAATCTTAAAATAAGATATTTTACATATGGTGGCCGGTTTCAGTTTTGAAAGACCATCTTTAGATTATAAGGAAGCACCTTCGGTGACCCTCCCAGACGCTGAGCGGAGCTGTAGTGTATGCCGAAAGAGAAAAATGTCAGCACCGACGGTGATTCCCTGTATGAAGGTGGTTTCTCAAGACGGAAACCGGTTACCATAAATAAAATACCTTCTTTTGCGATGAAGACTTATTATTTTATTAAAATTAGATTTAGATCGCTGTATTTTCCAAATATGTTACAAAAGTTGTAATAAATGTACAGATACACCACCAAAATTTTGTGTTTACGACAGGGCTGAGCAGTGCTTTGTAGTGATACTTAAACAACGCTGTACTATCGATTAATCGATAGTATACGCACGATCGCCACCATCGGTAGCATGTTTTAACTATCGATACTCCTATCATTTATAATGTACAGTAATTCTTTTTTAATTGGCGCCTGAAAAAGTGTCGGTTCCTATTACCTCCATGGCGTTTGGAGTGCAGACTGAAAGTAGATTGTGTGAGGGTATTTAATCAACAACAAATATGGTGGCACCTTAGCCAGTCTAAGTTTTTTATAAACTAAGTTGTTAATAGATTGTTTGCTGTGGGGGAGGGGTTGTCAAAGAGGGGATTTTCTTGTTTGTCTTTCAGTGATGACAACTCACGGCCGTGCGTATCTCGTACCGATCAGATGCTTATGGTAAAAAGTACACATGTAAATAACATGGATTCGTGAACGTGCATTATACTGATTTTCATCTTCAATTGCGTGGGCTAGCTTACCTATAGCAAGGAATACAAATGTAAGTAAGGCTGTTGTAATACAGCGCAGTTAGTAGAGGAAAAAATGACATTTTAAAGATTTGTTGTTTCTGATTGTACTGTATAACGCATTTTAAAATAAATACAATTATTGTCGTTATTAATTAAACACACCTGCTACTGTCCTCTTCTGTTTCTGAGTCCTCATTGTATTAACAAGTGTTTTCAGTTGTACATGTTAATGTGTGAAGTGATTCGAAAACACAACACACTGACGCAGTCCAGATGCCCCTGCGTCACTTCTATTTTTGCAGAAGCACGAATATCATTTGTGGTGTCACCGCCAGACACCACACTTGCTAGGTGGTAGCCTTTAAATCGGCCGCGGTCCGTTAGTATACGTCGGACCCGCGTGTCGCCACTATCAGTGATTGCAGACCGAGCGCCGCAACACGGCAGGTCTAGAGAGACTTCCTAGCACTCGCCCCAGTTGTACAGCCGACTTTGCTAGCGATGGTTCACTGACAAAATACGCTCTCATTTGCCGAGACGATAGTTAGCATAGCCTTCAGCTACGTCATTTGCTACGACCTAGCTAGGCGCCATTATCATTTGCTATTTATCTCGTGATGCATGTACCGTCAGACCGATGTTCATCAATTATGGATTAAAGTTAAGTATTCCAGAAGCTCCGTACTTTTTTTACTAGACTCAATTCCTTTAACTGTTCCAGACCTCACGCCAGCCTGCGTGAGCTTAAACGCGTGCCTTTCGGCTATCTCCGAGTGGCTTGGCTGTCTTACCAAGTCACAACATCATTCATATTTTGGTTGCCCATGTTGTGATAGATTGGTGGTGCTTGTTCCTTCAAGGATACATCAGCTCCCGCAAAACTGAATATAGTAAAAGCACAACCCGTCGAGTGTCAAGTTTTTTTTTATTTGTATAGTGTCAGGACATAATATTTAAAATATACGGCTATATTTACATGCTGTCTGCTTTCGCAGTATTATAGTGCATATTCATAAGTAATTCGGGCAAAATGTGAATGTTTCAGTGGATGTGAGACAAAACTAATCTCTTCTTGCCAAGAGTTGACTGTGAATGTTCAGGAATGTTTTTGCAAAACTTCAAATCCTGTGGGTATTTTTTAAGCGCTTGCCCATTAAAGCTGAAAGCCCTTGTTTGAAACTTGTGCAGCGGGTGAATCACCTCACCATTATGTATTTTTTTTCATTTTTACGAGTTTACATCTTTCTGCAACCTGATTAATAGTTTTTCGAGCGTCACGAGGAAGAATTTTTTTCAAAAAAGTGGGGGATAACAGTTTTGTAAAATGTACCATCTGCATTAAAGATTATAAACTCATTTAAGAGACCACTAAAAAGAAAGCATGGTGAAAATGTAGGAACCAAGAATTAGTAATAGAACTGAAAGGTGAGGGATCAACTTGTGAGCTAGATCCAGTGCAAGAGGTGCAACCAAAAGAATCGAGAAGCTGTATAAAAAATTATTTTAACAGTAGTCAGTTATACGATGCCAGTTCAAAAGTAAAAAAAAAAAAAATTGGATTTTCTTTATGCATAAACGAATGCCATCAATATGCTTCCGTACAAAACTTTCTACCATCAACGTTTGAAAAAAATTGTTTATGCCTTGGACAGCAGAAATGAGTTGCCAGATAAAACCACACTTAAATGTTTACTGATCTCAAAACTATAGGAAGCGGTAAAAAATAAATTAGAGGAATCCCTTACAAAATGTAATTTTGTGTTACAAGGACATGTGGAAAAGCAACGCGAGTGAAGGCATACTGCAACTGACTTGCCATTTTACTATAGACAAAAAACTAGTTTCACGTATATTAAAAGTGACAAAAACTGCACGTCATCACTACGCAGAATCTATGCACATGTAACTAACATTTTTTAAAATGTTTCTTTCTTTAACTCGTCAGTGCCATACTGAGTTTCGTTTCATTCTTGTGATCGGTACATGTCGGTGTCAGTCAAGTCGGCGTAACTTGTAAGGTATTTCTTGTCAGCTTCACTCCCTCCCCCCCTCCCCCCGACCCCACTCCCCCTCCCCCTCTTGTCGATAGAAATCTGAAGCCGTCGTGTCGTTTGTATTCTGTACACTACCAACCGTAACAGATAATTGAATAATTGTGTTACAACAGGTTTAATATATTTTCTTATCCATTACTACAAAAAAAAAACACATTTGAACATAAATGTCTCTATAACGCACTTTCTCAAAACATTGTTACTTCCGCGCCCATAATTTTCACTTGAGATAGCAGACTAGCAAGTGAGTAACGAACGCAAACCCCAACACCGTTTGAACCAAAATTAATACAACATAGCAAAATTAGCTGGCAGTGGCGTTACAATTACTGTCTTGCTATCTTCCGAATATATAAACAACTTGCTTTTGTGGTGATTTATACGGAAGTGCTTCCATTGTGTTAGCGAATCGGAACAGAATTAAAACCTTCGTTGCTTATAAAACAGCGTAAATATTAATGCATATATTTGCCAAATAAAACTAACCATAGCAAGTTGTAAATATAGGCCTTACTAACCGAATCGGAGCTTTCCATTGGTAATGGAAAACTGTCAGCTATTGTGTAATGGAAGCTGTTGTATCACCGCTACAGTGAAGCCGACGAAACGCTATCAGGTTCTGTCAAGTGCAAACTTTGGGCGGCGCGGATATATTATAGGAATACATCGCTATTATGAGTGAAGGTGCCAGCACTGAAGTTTCTCGCCGCACCTTTCCTTATCCTTCGTTAATACCGTACTGTGCTCTTTATACAGCTCCGTGCGCTTTCGCCGAAGAAAGGCGAAACACCAAGCAAAATTTCTACACGCTACACACATTACGTCGACTGCTCTAAGATCACCAGTGCTGCCGATCTCAGCGATGTAGCAGCTTTAGCATTTCAGTAGAGTGATTGCCCTTTTGTTTTGTACTGAGTGTGAACTCAACTGAGAAAAAACATAATGAGTGAAAAAGCCACCCTTGATCTCTTCAGCGCAGTTTAAATCTTGTTATTCCCATGTGCAGTTTATACCGTATCTAATGCAGCTGATCAGCAATCATGCACACCTAAGGTAGCACTATTCCATGGCAGACCAGTAAACATTCCTCTCTCACATCCCTATTCCTTTTGGCGACCTTCCTTTTCTGCTGCTTCCTCTTTTTGCTTTCCTCGTGCTTCTAAGACGCTGAAGCTCAACATAACATCGGCAAGTAATATATTGGCTCAATTATTATGAGAATTATTTTTTTATGTATGAAAGTAATTTTTCAGGTAATAAGACATTGAAAAAAATAATTTTTTTGACAATATTATGCAAAATTTCGGACATACTGGCAGGTTATTTTATCATTACATTTCTTTCAAGTCATAAATCAAATCTTACTAGAATATAATGTCTGTGATAAGACAGTGGTAGTGGTTACAGACAACGCTGCAGTTAGGAAAAAGCTGCCTAAATCTTAAGGATTCGACATTCACCCTGTTTTGCCCACGCATCAACTTAACAGTAGAAGATTGTTTCACAGCAGAAACATTTTCCAATATTTTATTGAAAACATAACGCTACACTAGCCAGTGACAAACTGCGCAATGTTCACAAAACAACAAACAAAAAAGAACTGAGACCGACACAAGAGGTGCCGACTCGATGGAACAGCTCATGCCACACGCTCAAAAGAATTTTGGAAGTACGAAGTGAGCTCGAGATTGCGATCAATAAAAGTTCAAATGCACTACCTACCCTCACAGTAGAAAATTACCTAGTTGTACAAGAGATAATAGATCTTCTTGAACCTTTTGAAGCAGCAAAAACAGCACTCTCTGGGAAGTCACTCACCACTGCTTCCGTAATTATACCTCTTATACGAGGTACTGCTGCAAAGTTTTCAGATTTGTAAATCACCTTAACAACTAATGAAGGACGAAGTGTTCTAGATTCCTTGATTAAATTCGTAATTGAAAAAGTGAAACCATTCAACACATTGACTGTTAATATGCTGACTTTATTAGATCCTAAGTTTAAAAAACTTGCTTCAGGACTTTCGAGAGGTAGAGAACGCTGCAGTAGTACTTTAGAAAGAGTATGCTGCTATCATCGCATCAACTACAAGAATAATACCTGAAGCAGAAGCAACCATGAGCAGTGCTAATGCGTCTACAGATACGTCTAACAGTTTGAAATCGGATGATCTACACTTTTTGCCCAGTTAGCAACAGCGTAACGTAGATGTCGTTACACCAGTCAGTGATTCCATAACTGACCTATCTGTAATAGAAAAGCATGCTTGTGTTTTAAAATATTGTGCAAAATCTAATTGTATGTTGTGTGTAATGGCCAGTAAACTTTTGTGGTTCCCAGCGACTTCAGTTCCTGCGGAGAGGGCTTTCTCCAAGGCAAGATATATAATTACTAAAAAACGCGACAGGCTAAAGGAGAAGAATTTAAACATCTTACGTATATATTTTAATGTTGTATTTTAAACAACAGATTTATGATATAAAATTTGCATATATTGTAGCTTTGTATTGTAAGCAATAAAAATTGTTAGAAAGCTATTTTTCATTTGAAATACCTGCCCAAAACAATCTATAGTTGATCGATATATCGATAATTCTTAAAAATAATATCGATAATTCCTGACGTGTCAACTATCGATGTTTAAGTAACACTAGTGCTTTGAGCTTCCAAAGTATTGCCACCTCCAGCCCAATAAATGTCGGAGGATGCTCGCCTAGTCAAATAAATTAAATATATGTTGTCGTACTTTTTGGGGCCTCTTTCCCACAGTCACAGGTGTGTAACTGATGCTGAGTGAGTGTTTAAGGAGACCAAGCTACTAAGATCAACACTGTTCACCCCCCCCCCCCCCCCCTCATCCCATCCTAGGATAGAAGCAGTGTTCTGTCGTCTGCTAAATGAGAACGGAGGCTTTCTCGGCGAATTTCGATGATGAAGTCTTCTTGGCTGATTACCCTAGAAGACTTCATCAGTGTTCTAAATATCTGCGTTGCGTATATCGAGGCGGAACATGTGAAACAGCTCCATATTCAGCTAGTAAGATGTGGAAAACCGTCGAAAAACCACATCCTGGTTGGCTGGCACACCCATCGTCGTCAGTTCGCCGGGCGGATTCGATCCGGGCCCGGCATTTCCCAGAAACTGTCGCGTTAACACGCACGGCTACCCGGGCGGGTTGTGCAATTAATAGAAGCTTCTATGCCGTCTTTTGCGACTGTAATAAAACGTCTTATCTAGACTACACGAGTTTCGCGCGCCCAAGAGCGCGCGCGCGCGCTTACACACACACACACACACACACACACGCAAGTGAGAAAATGTCATTTCCCCCACTACACACAAACACAAAAGAATGAAAATAATAAAAAGCCATACTCACACAAGGTACGACATATCATCCCGCCCCCTATTCGTCATTTAAAAGTAATAATAATAGTGGTCAGAAAATACACACACACACACACACACACACACACACACACACACACATATGAATAGCAGAAGCTTCCACAACCACCAAAATAAAACAAAACACGATGACATTCCGCACTATCAGAATAAGATACACGCGGTTTAAGTGGAACTACACAACATAAGAACGAAGATATATTCCGTGTCAGTGAAGTGCAGTGTATTAAAATCGAACAGATACGTGCAGAAGAAAATGAAATAGGAAACAAAATATCGTGAGTAATAATAATGGTTTAATACTGTTTAACAGTAGGTTAGAAATTTAAAACATGAGAAGTGTTTGTGACCCATCAGTCTGTGCTCAGCTACCGTAGCGATAAGACAACTTGCTCGTGAAACAACTCAGCACTTTCACAACGTAAAACAAAAACAGTTGAAAAAGTGGATATGGCTTCCGTTTATGACGGATGTCGTGAAACAGAGCAGCGGTGCGATTATACGCTAAAACATATCCTGACCGTGCTAAGTCGTCTTTGCCACGTTACTAAAAAAAAATGTTAAGAAACTCTAAGTGTGAAGAATAAAAAAAAAAGAACCGAAAAAGAACGGCATCTATGGGAGAAATTAAAATAACATTTTAAAAGCAGTAACGTACATTCCGTGTGTTGAATGTGTGACGATGTTTATTGTGCTACGAATACTACATTCCATTACATTTCACCCTTTCCACATTTCGCTCCGTTAACAACTTCATGGTACGTTGCAGCTCTCCGAACTGAGTCTGCTAAAACTGCGAAGTGATGCATCGTTTCTGTGCAATATTTTGCATGCAGATGAAGTACCGTTTGCAAACCACGGGAAGATCAGTCTTCGTAGCATGCACTATTGGTCAGTTAAAAAATCAGACAGCCTGCAAGGATTGTATAAACAACGACCTTGGTCTGTCAACGTGTACTGCAGGTTTTCACGAGTCGCATGGTTCTTCCATGTTTCATTGACGGGACTCCAGATAGCCGCAAGTATCTACAGTTCCTAGCAGATGTGCGGACTTGCTGGAACTGAAAGCAAACAAACTGAAACACAAGGAATATGCCAATGGCGCGTACTATTCTGCTTACAGTCTCCATTTATGGGTAGCATTTCGAACTCCTCTTCATTGGTGTACCCTGTCATCAGTTGAAGATTTGTGTGAGCACAGTGTACAACAACGAAGGAGGGATAAAAGCGGAGAATGTAAGTTACCATAACAATAAATGCAGTAATGTCACTGTGTGACCGGTATGTTTCGATTTGTTTACCGTCAGCTCCAGCAAGTGGACCAGTTACATTACTCCAGGTATATGTTCTGTTTGCTAGTACAGAGGAGTAAGTCAGTTTATTGTTACGGTTTCGGTAACGCTATGTTTACATGAATGGTACACTGTGATAGGTTTTTGAATTGTTCTCGAGGGCCGGCCGGTGTGTTCGAGCGGTTCTAGGTGCTTCAGTCTGGAACCGCGCAACCGCTACGTTCGCAGGTTCGAATCCTGCCTCGGGCATGGATGTGTGCGATGTCCTTAGGTTAGTTAGATTTAAGTAGTTCTAAATTCTAGGGGACTGATGGCCTCAAATGTTAAGTCCCATAGTGCTTAGAGCCTTTTGAACCATTTGTTCTTGAGGAGAGGAACAGGATGACCGAATAACAAGATAAAGTAAAGAAGACATACTACAGTTCATATCTTCATAACGAAGTTACAAGAAAGGCAATTATGCTGGTTAATGTCTCTCTCCTAGCTAAACATCATTTGGTTGGTAAATTTGTTATTTTGTTTTTGGATAAAGAGTTATTCGGGATGGTCAAGATATACGGAGTACCCAGTATGGTCTAAAGTATGAGGGTTGCCCAGAAAGTAATGCACCACATTTCTTTTCTTCAACAATTCTTTAACGAACCTAATGAGAATTACACACGCGAAAGAATGGTGTGTTATCTACACACGCTATTTTTCCACGTAATCTCCTTCCCGCTCTATGGCCTTCCTCCAGCGCGAAACAAGGGCGTGTATGTCATGTTGGCACCAATCCTTGTCCTGGTAAATTCTGGAAATTTGTGGTAAGATCTTATGGGACAAAACTGCTAAGGTCATCGGTCCCTAAGCTTACACACTACTTAATCTAACTTAAACTACCTTACGCTGAGGACAACGCACACACCCATACCCGAGGGAGGACTCTAGCCTCCGACCGGGTAGCCGCGAGCACCGTGACAAGACGCCCCTAGACCACGCGGCTAACCCGCGCTGCCCTTGCCCTGGTCCAGTGCTTCACTGTGTGAATCAGCTCCTCATCGTCCTCAAAATGTCTGCCACGAATGGCATCCTTTAATGGCCCAAAAAAGTGGAAGTCCAAGGGGGCTATGTTAGGTGTGTGAGGTAAGACAGCCGTGGATGGTCTCCTCGACCGCTGTAAATCGTGGAGCTCCGCCAAACCGTCTTCTAATCACCTCGCTCTCTTTGCCCAGCAACTAACTGTACTTCTGTCAGCAGCAGATGCTCGATAGACTTTGTGTTGTGGGTTGGCAGGAGATCCAACACCGTGATTATTAGAGGAAGCCGAAAGGCACGCGTTTCAGCTCACGCAGGCTGGCGTGAGGTCTGGAACAGGACAAGGAAATTAGACTTTAGAAAAACGGACGTAGCTGGTGGAATACTTAACTTTAATCCATTAATGATGAGCGTCGCTCTTGACTGTACATGATTCATAATATCAATAGTAACTGAACATGGCGCCTTGCTAGGTCGCAGCAAATGACGTAGCTGAAGGCTATCCTAACTATCGTCTCGGCAAATGAGAGCGTATTTTGTCGGTGAACCATCGCTAGAAAAGTCGGTTGTACGACTGGGGCGAGTGCTAGGAAGTCTCTCTAGACCTGCCGTGTGGCGGCGCTCGGTCTGCAATCACTGATAGTGGCGACACGCGGGTCCGACGTATACTAACGGACCGCGGCCGATTTAAAGGCTACCACCTAGCAAGTGTGGTGTCTGGCGGTGACACCACATTCCTCCCCCGCAAATCGGCGGACGGTTGTGGCATAAGGCTTCCGCCCGCCGTGGGGAGGACCCCATGTTGACGTATGCGACGAGGTGGGGAGCCTAACAACAGGCGAGGCTGTGCCACCCGCACCCTGCCATTCGGACCGCGGGGAGCTAGGAAACGCCTGAAAACCTGCTCCAGGGTGCACGCCAACATGCGGTGTATGCGCCCGCAGAGAGACAGGAGGGGCCGAAGGGTCGACCTCCATCGGGCCGGGGCACCCGACGGACGAAGACGACATACGGTCTGGAGCGGGCAAGAGTTCCATGTCGGAGGACAACTGGTCACGGGAAGCGATCGGCGGCGCGTGACCCAGGGAGGCGCCCGGCGGTTGCAGCGACGCGTCCACTGCGGGCGTCGGCGGCGGGAGAAGAGGCGGCGGCGGCGGCGGCGCGTCGCCATGGGGCAAAATGGAAGGCAGCGTCGGTAACACCTGGGGCTGAGGCGAGCCAGTAGATAGGTCCCCAGGGCGCTGACCGGACGGCACCGTCGCTGAAAGCAGACGGAGAGCGGCAGATCCCGTGCGACGACAGAGGCGCAGCTGATTGAGATGCCGACGCACCTCACCAGAGGCCCCCAAAACCAGATACATAGCGCGGCCGAGGCAGCGAAGAATGCGCCCTTCGAGCCAACGCCGTGAACCTCGATAGTGGCGGTAGAAGACAACGTCGCCTGGGACAAAAGCAGATGTCTGCCGCTGCACAGGAACCTGATGTGGCGGATGTAGCAAAGACATCAAGGTTCGATGAGGGCGACCGTGGAGTAACTCAGCCGGCGAGCGACCATCTCGGGGCTGAGAGCGATACGAGGACAAAAAGAGCAATAACGCGTCCTCCCGAGAATGCGACTCTGTTAACTTCAACATCTGTGACTTGAAAGTCCTGACCAATCGTTCAGCGGCACCGTTTGACTGTGGCGAAAACGGCGCGGACGTCAGATGTTGAATACCATTGGCCTTACAGGAAGACTGAAATTCTGCGGACATGAATTGTGGGCCATTGTCGGAAACAATAGTCTGTGGAAGACCTTCGATGCAGAAGATGGCAGATAACGCTTGGATGGTGGCAGATGACGTCGTGGAAGACATCCAGACAACAAAAGGAAAATTACTGAATGAATCTACCACAGCCAACCATCGAGCATTCCAGAATGGACCAGCAAAATCGATGTGTAAGCGTTGCCAAGGGGAAGTGGCTTTTGGCCATGCAAAGAATTTCCGCGGTGGTGCTGATTGTTGTTCGCCACACACCATGCAAGAAGAGCACATATTCGTAATCGCGTCATCGATTCCGAACCAAGTACAGTGCTGACGAGCACGTTGTTTCGTTCTCACTATACCCCAATGTCCTTGGTGGAGAAGCTGTAAGACAGAGGACTGTAACGAACGTGGGACCACGACCCTGGACTGATCATTATCAGAACGCAACAGCAAAACACCACGTCGTACAAAAAGTCTCTCCTTGTGAGCAAAAAATAGGCGAACCAACGGGTCCCCAATCCGTGACTTTGACAAGGGCCATTGCGTAGCAACAAAACGCAGAACGGTATCAAGGACAGGGTCGGCAGTTGTGGCTGTAGCTACACGACGAAAATCAATCGGAAACGATTCGACCAGGTCATCGGTTTCCGAATCAATGAACATGCAAGCAAGTTCGGAGGAATCGAATGCTCTATCCTCAGCAACGGGCAAACGGGACAACGCATCGGCGTTTCCGCGCTTAGCAGTGGACCGATACAAGATATCGTAGCGGTACTGCGAGAGGAAAATAGACCAGCGAATGAATTTCTGCGCTGTACGTGTAGGTACAGGCTTGGTCGGATGAACAAGCGATGTCAAAGGTTTGTGGTCTGCGATGATGGTAAAGTGACGACCATACAAGAAATCATGAAACTTTGTAACACCAAATACGAGAGCCAATGCTTCTTTATCGATCTGTGAATAATTTCTTTGCGCAGACGAGAGCAATTTGGACGCAAAGGCAATAGGGCGATCATGCGATCCATCTTTGTGCGCAAGCACAGCACCGATCCCGAAATCCGATGCATCTACCATCAACAAAAGGGGTTTCTGAGGATCGAATGGCGTAAGGCAAGTATTAGAAAGCAACGCCGATTTCAACTGGCGAAAGGCGCGTTCGCATTCCGTCGTCCAGACGAACAGAGCACCTTTACGGCGTAAGCGATGAAGCGGAGCTGAAATGCAAGAGGCCTGTGGAACATATTTGTTATAGTAATTTATTTTTCCCAGCGCACTCTGTAGCTGCTTCAAATTCTGCGGCGAAGGCAAGTCTTGTATGGCACGGAGGTGCTCTGGACTGGGATGTATGCCTTGGGCATTGTACATGTCCCAGATAGGGTAAGTCATGAGCAAAAAACACACATTTGTCCTTCCGCAAGCGAAGACCATTTTGTCGCAAGACCTGAAATAATGTTCTGAGATTGGCTAAATGTTCTTCTTCCGTCTTTCCGGAGTTCACAATATCGTCCAGATAGTTTGCTGCAGTAGGGACCGACGCACAGACAGTTTGTAGATATTGCTGAAACAATGCAGGGGCGGATGCACACCCGAATGGCAGTCGTTTGAATCGATACAAACCAAGATGCGTGTTAACCACTAAAACGCGCTGGGATTCTTCGTCCACCGGTATTTGCAAGTACGCATCTGCTAGGTCCAACTTCGAAAAATATTTACCCGGGCACAGTTTGTCAAAAAGACCTTCTGGGCAGGGTAAAGGAAAAGTTGCAATCACTAGTTGTGGATTCACTGTTGCCTTGAAGTCCACACAAAGTCTCAATCTTGCGGAAGGTTTTGGCAAAATTACTAAGGGTGATGCCCAGAGAGAAGCCTGCACACGTTCAATTACACCTTGTGATTCCAAATCGTGTAATGTGTTTGCGACCTCATCACGCAATGCGTGGGGAACATTGCGCGCTCTGAAAAATTTCGGTTGCGCGTTTACTTTCAGTTCCAAATGTGCTTTATAGTTCTTAGCGCAACCGAGGCCCGGTGCAAAAATATCTGCAAATTCTTCACAGAGACGAGAAACACTGTCTGAAGGCACAGTCTGGTTCACTGATTGGACAAGTTAAACAACTGAAATAAATCGAAACCAAACAAGTTCACTACAGAAGAAGAACAAAGGACGTAAAATGACACAAGTTTTGTTTGTCCCTTGTATGTTGCAAGAAGGCTGCACTGTCCTAACACAGGGATCTTGTGACCTGAATAGGTAGTTAACAGTTGCGGCACGCAACGGAGGTGTGCCCAGCAGTTTGTAAGTGTCTTGATTTATCAGTGAAACTGCAGCCCCGGTATCAAGCTGGAATGGTATCACTTTGCCGTTAATGTCCAAGTCCACAAAAAGTTTATTGTCCGGCTGGCGACAAGAGCGACTGTCTCGTGCAACGTGAACTGACACTGGTACAAAATCACTTGTGACTTGACGGGATTTCCGGCGACGTCGACGCACACTATTTGTGAGACGAACACAGTCACTGTTAGAGAGAGTGGCACTGGGTGGAGTGGCATGAACTATATGAATTTCCATGGGCGAAGTGGCGCGAGCCTGAGTATCCTGGGTTCGATTCCGATTCCGGCGCGAAGCAAAGGGCCTGGAATGTTTTTGAGTTGCCGATCGGAACTTTTTCTGGCAAACACTCTGAACATGTCCTTTTTTATTACAGTAAAAGCAAATAGCTTGGCGTGACGGGCAATTCTCACGCGAATGTCTAGTAGCACACTGCGGGCATGATTTTAGCACTGCATTTGCTTGCCGGCGTGGTACACGTGGCTGAGAGCCTGGCGGCAGCGGCGCGGTCGGGCTGTTTACTGTTTAATGTTCCGTGCAGCTTGCCCGGCGGGCCGGTTAACCTGACACACGGGTGGCGAAGTTTCAAATGATTCCTGAGCAAAGTCAAGTGTGTCCTGCTGATCCAATATGTCCATCACTTGTTGAAGGGAGGGATTGACTAGTTTCAAAATCTGTTCCCGTATACGAACATCAGAAACGTTCTGTGCAATTGCATCACGTACCATAGTATCTGAATAAGGGAGTCCACATTGACACTCAAAAGCACCAAAGCCTAGTAAGGCCTTGCAAGGTTGCAACCCACTTCCGATTAGTCTGACCTGCCGTACGTTTTGTACGAAAGAAGGTATACCGTTTGGCAACTACATTGACTGATTCTTTGAATTATGCATCTAATGCAGACAAAATTTCGTCGTAGGACAGAGTAGCTACGTCGCGTCGGGGAAATAATTTGACTATCACACGGTACGTGTGCACCCCTACGGAGGATAATAAAAAAGGCTGCCGCTCGTTACCTTGATTTCTGTAGGCGGCGAGATGGAATCCAAATTGGCGTGACCACTCCGTCCAGCTTTCCAGTGCAGCATCAAAAGGACGAAAAGTAGGTGCAACTGCGTGTTCTGACTGCGTTAGCGGTAGAGCGGCGGCTGTTGCGTCGTTTTGCATTGCACATTGACCCTGGACGAGCTGTCCAAGGGCATCCAGTAAGGCCTGCGTCTGCTGATTCTGTAAGCGATAAAATTCGGACAGTACATATGGAGACGGTGGCGAAGCCATTACACAAGTAAATCAGGGCAGTATAGTTACGAACGCGGTGTTGCCTCGTCGCCAATGTTGTGGGTTGGCAGGAGAGCCAACACCGGGTACTAGAGGAAGCTGAAAGGCACGCGTTTTAGCTCACGCAGGCTGGCGTGAGGTCTGGAACAGGACAAGGAAATTAGACTTTAGAAAAATGGACGTAGCTGGTGGAATATTTAACTTTAATCCATTAATGATGAGCGTCGCTCTTGACTGTACATGATTCATAATATCAATAGTAACTGAACATGGCGCCTTGCTAGGTCGTAGCAAATGACGTAGCTGAATGCTATGCTAACTATCGTCTCGGCAAATGAGAGCGTATTTTGTCAGTGAACCATCGCTAGCAAAGTCGATTGTACGACTGGGGCGAGTGCTAGGAAGTCTCTCTAGACCTGCCGTGTGGCGGCGCTCGGTCTGCAATCACTGATAGTGGCGACACGAGGGTCCGACGTATACTAACGGACCGCGGCCGATTTAAAGGCTACCACCTAGCAAGTGTGGTGTCTGGCGGTGACACCACACTTTGCACAAGCGTTTGTGAATATTCCCCACAGCTTGTTTCTCTGTAGTGAGAAATTCAATGACGGCACGTTGCTTGTAACGTACATCACCTACAGACGCCATTTTGAAACTGTCCTGCAGCTACGCTATCTGTCGGAAGTGACGGAAACTTGGCGCGCTCACTCAGGAGACTTCAAATAATACATACGTAACGTTTCGCATTCTTACCATTGTTTTCGGTTGAGAAAAAAAAATGCGGTGCATTACTTTCTGGGCAACCCTCGTACTTAATAGACGTAGTAGGACAGCTGCAGAAATCAGCAAAGAACAGCCTATGTTAATCAAATGTTGCAGTAGCCGACTTGCAGTGTTGTCAAGCCGAAGTTCACGCATGAAGAGTTTAAGATCTTCATGAACACTGATGACATACACTGGGTGCTAAAGAAAAAGTGAGGCAGCCATACGGTATGCTCTGATGTCAATGTAACTGCGTACACGTACCCATCATTGGCGGGATATAAATGATTACAGTTGTAATTACCTGTAGTGCGGCCACGGGAGTGCTTCATTGTTGTTCGCTTGTGGCACTGACACCAGGCGCGGTGGAGTATATAAGAGGTGTGAACAGTGTGAGATGCTGCATGATCACTGTGAAGGACACGGAAATGCCGCGCACTCGTGAGGGACAGCGATAGAAGCGCCTGACAGTACGAAAGGGGCCTCATGGTGCGTCTCCATTTGCCCGGCTGGTTGAATCGTGAAATTTCGTGATTTGCGGGACATTCGGATGTGACAGTGGCCTGATGCAGGACTGCAAGGGACGTGAGAGCAGGCATACTAGCTGGTCACATCTTACCACCAGGAGAGCGCATAACCGTGCTATGCACCAAGCAAATCGTAACCGCTTACATCCTTACCTGCCATTGGGAAATAGATAATGGACTCACTGCAACATTTTGTCCTTCTGCACCACTGGTCGCACGCTAGGAGCAGCTGCACTGGGGAATTACCGTCGCATGTGAATGCTGCTGTTCACGCGATAACACAAACGACTGCGTTTAGAGTAGTGCCGTGATGGGGAACTGCTGATTAATGGCGTCTATGTGTCTTCAGCGATGAATGACAGATGACCATCGCCGGTGAGTAAGACGTTCCTCCAGTGCACTGGAGAAGCACAGCGGTTTTACTCCTGGTGTCTTGGTATGACGAATCATTGGGTATGGCTTCAGGTCACACCGGTTGTCACTAAAAAAACTCTGGCAGCACAACGCTACGTCACGGACACCCTTTGTCCTCCTGTGTGTCCTGTTATGCGGCAGTATCTTGGTGTCATTTTTCAACAGAACAATGTTCGCCCGTACAAGGCACGTGTGTCTATCAACTGTGTACGTGGTGTTGAGATGCCTCCGTGGCCAGCAAGATCCCCAGATCTGTCCGAGTTAGAAGACGTGTAGTACCAATCCGGAAATGAACTCTGTCCCAGCGGCAGTATCCAGAACATCAAAGGCCATTTACAAAATGGGGGGCTAGTTTGCCTCAGGAAAGGATAGAACTTGATAGCACCCTTCCCAACCTGCAGTGCCTGCATCCATGGTAGACACGTTGAACACGTCATACTGATAACTGGGGTCATACTGTCAGGGTAAAAATACAGGGAGCGAAGGGCTATTTACAATTTGTACAGAAACCAGATGGCAGTTATAAGAGTCGAGGGACATGAAAGGGAAGCAGTGGTTGGGGAGGGAGTGAGACAGGGTTGTAGCCTCTCCCCGATGTTATTCAATCTGTATATTGAGCAAGCAGTAAAGGAAACAAAAGAAAAATTCGGGGTAGGAATTAAAATCCATGGAGAAGAAATTAAAACTTTGAGGTTCGCCGATGACGTTGTAATTCTGTCAGAGACAGCGAAGGACTTGGAAGAGCAGTTGAACGGAATGGACAGTGTCTTGAAAGGAGGATATAAGATGAACATCAACAAAAGCAAAACGAGGATAATGGAATGTAGTCTAATTAAGTCGGGTGATGCTGCGGGAATTAAATTAGGAAATGAGACGCTTAAAGTAGTAAATGAGTTTTGCTATTTGGGGCGCAAAAATAACTGATGATGGTCGAAGTAGAGAGGATATAAAATGTAGACTGGCAATGACAAGGAAACCATTTCTGAAGAAGAGAAATTTGGTAACATCGAGTATTTATTTAAGTGTCAGGAAGTCGTTTCTGAAAGTATTTGTATGGAGTGTAGCCACGTATGGAAGTGAAACATGGACGATAAATAGTTTGGACAAGAAGAGAATAGAAGCTTTCGAAATGTGGTGCTACAGAAGAATGCTGAAGATTAGATGGGTAGATCATATAACTAATGAGGAGGTATTGAATAGAATTGGAGAGAAGAGGAGTTTGTGGCACAACTTGACTAGAAGAAGGGATCGGTTGATAGGACATGTTCTGAGGCATCAAGGGATCACCAATTTAGTACTGGAGGGCAGCGTGGAGGGTAAAAATCGTAGAGGGAGACCAAGAGATGAATACACTAAGCAGATTCAGAAGGATGTAGGCTGCAGTGGGTACTGGGAGATGAAGAAACTTGCACAGGATAGAGTAGCATGGAGAGCTGCATCAAACCAGTCTCAGGACTGAAGACCACAACAATAACTGTCAAATTCTTTCTAAATCTGACTCTGTTTCATAATCACTCAAATATCATCAAACACCCTCTGGGCCCGTGGAGTTTCATTTCATTCTTCTTCCCCTTTAATGTGGTTCGCGGTTTTTGTCAGGCAGTGTAGAATGCGTTAAGAGCGAGTGCCACAGAGCGGTGCTGGAGCAAGCTGCAGAGGGAATAAGGCGGAGAAAGGCGCGTCGTGTGTGTGTGAGTGTGTGTGTGTGTGTGTGTGTGTGTGTGTGTGAGCGCGCAGCCAGCGTCCGTGCAGAAAACGAAACTGGCCGCTGGGCGGCGCGCCGCACATAACGGACCTTCCGCCGTCCGTGGCGCCCTGCCAGAGCCGGCCGGCCAGCCGCTCCAAGGCGGCGGCGGGCGGCGCCGCAGGAATGCCTGCCTGCCTGTCTGCCCGCCTGCCTTTTGGCCCTGTGCGCGCCACACACATCTGTTCCTATAAAGTAACGTTGTTGTGCGGAGTACAACTGCGTGTAGTGTCGGGGAAAGCGAGGCAAAGGGAAGGGGGATCAAGGTTTAACGTCTCGTCTAGGACGAGGTAATGAGAAACGAAGTACGGGCGCTATTCAGAAAGTAAGGACCGACCGTGTGCGAAATGGAAACTGTTGTGGCGTAGCAAGACAGTCACGCCACGGAAGTAGCCGGAAGGCACGCGTTTAGCTCACGCAGGCAAGAGATAGGTCTGTAACAGGATACGTAATGAATGCTATAAAGAAAAGTACGTAGCTGCTGGAATACTTAACTTTAATCCATCCTTGGTACATCGCTATTGACGAGACAAGTGAGACTCTATAGTTTCAGACAATATACTGCTAATGGCGCCTTGCTAGGTCGTAGCCATTGACTTAGCTGAAGGCTATTCTAACTATCTGCTCTACAAATGAGCGAGGCTTCGTCAGTGTGCATCGCTAGCTACGTCGCCCGTACAACTGGGGCGAGTTCTAGTACGTCTCTCTAGACCTGCCGTGTGGTGGCGCTCGGTCTGCTATCACTGAAAGTGGCGACACGCGGGTCCGACATGTACTAATGGACCGCGGCCGATTTAAAGCTACCACCTAGCAAGTGTGGTGTCTGGCGGTGACACCACAGAAACATCCGAGAAAATCTGATGAACCTTTGCACAGATGTGTTGGTCAGTGTCTCTATTACGCCGGCGATCGTGTGATGTCACTCTTTTCAGTTCTGAGAGCACAGTGAGAACGAAAAATGAAATGAGCGTATGACATTGATGGCCGGGAGTCCTCTCCTGGACGAGTTCGGCAGCCGAGTTGCAACTCTCTCCGGCTGACACCACAATGGGTAACTTGCGTATCGATGATGATGAAAGGAAGATGGAAATAACACAACATCCATACCCTGAGGGGAGAACATCCCCGACCCGACCGGGGATGAAACCCAGGCCCCTCTGCAAGGCAGTCAGACGTGCTAGTTACTCAGCTAATGGGGCAGATGCCTAGAAAATAGTGTCTCCCGCCAAGTACGAGTGCATGCCGGGAGATTTCACTTGATTTTATGCAACCCCACGTAACTTGTCATGTACGAGGCTAATTCTGAAAGCAAGGTCCGAGTGGGCACTAAATGGAAAAGCCCGTGAAGCTTTGCACAGATGTGTTGGGCAGTTGTCTCTAGTATGCACATCGATCGCGTCACGTCGCTCTTTCCAGTGCCGAGCGCACAGCGAACACGTAAAGATCCATAGAAAGTAGTATCTCCCGCCAAATATGTGGGACTGGTGAGATGTCATGCAGCCCACATAACATAACTGTTACGCGTTTCCTTCTTCGTCACAATTTAAGTGGGGACGTAACTGCTGCGGTCATCAGTCCCCTAGAACTTAGAACTGCTTGAATCTAACTAACCTACGGACATCACGCACATCCATGCCCGAGGCGGGATTCATCACAATTCTCGGCAGCACTCTGCAGGGGCGATGAACACGCTCCTGCAGCGTTTTCGATGGGAAGTGTTCGATCACCCACAATACAGAGTTTCATCTCTGCTCACATGAACCGCTGTCTATGAAGACAACATTTTGGCACAAGCAACGAGCTGCATACCAGCGTAGCGAATTGGCGAAAAGCACAGGCGGCTGCCTTCTGTGACGTGGATATTGGAAAGTTCGTTCAACGCTACGGCAAATGTCTAAGTTGGAGCGACGACTATGTAGAGATGTAGCTGGATGGTTTCTAACTGTTGCAAATTAAACATTTTTGATTTTTACAGTAGTTTCCATTTCGCTTCCGATCGGGCCTTGTTTTCTGAATAGCCCTCGTATAAGCTCCTGTCGGGGAAAGACGGAGCAGGAAATCTGCCGGGTATGTTTCAAAGGAATCCACCCCGGTTACGAAGAGATTCAGGGAAACTATGGAAAATCTAAATATGGATTGCTGGGCAGGGGTTCAAACACCGTCCACCAAAATGTGGGTCCAGCGCCTTACCGATGCATAATTTCGCTCGGCTGTATGAAAATACAAGCTTTCTCGGCGAAAATTTCACGGGCTATCAGCCGAAGAACAGCGTCCTTGGCTGAAGATGACGAGTAGAATTCTTTTCATGGTGGTCTATGTGCGCTAGCCTTGTTCGCCATTGTAGTCACCTGAACCAGTTTCGGGTTGCACGTGAACGGGGTCTTTGTTCGGCATGAAGAGGACGGTCCAAGATTTCCCTAATCCTCCTAAATGAGTGGCGGTGGGAGCAGACTAGACTGATTTTTAATGGAGAGTAAATTCTCCACGCTGGCCGTTTTTCTTTGCAGAAAAAATTCCAAGAGTCGTGTCAGGGACCAGCGCCTCACAGACGCTCCATTGGCGGGAGCAGAAAATGGTCACCGAGCACGCCTACACTCTGCTCCTGATTATGACTGGCTGAGAGCGTGATTGTTAACGAAACCGAGGAGTCGCCCGCCAGCCCTCTTGGGCTATACAAGTCACGTCCTCACTGGGGCGGAGCTGGTGTTCTCGTTGGGTGCTGTGCGGAATACTGAGAGAACCCTAAGTACGTGGCCGTCTGAGTCTCCCTAGGCACCTGCGAATGTTGCGGATTAGTGAGGATCAACTGCCGGCCGGTATGGCCGTGCGGTTCTAAGCGCGTCAGTTTGGAACCGCGTGACCGCTACGGTCGCAGGTTCGAATCCTGCCTCGGGCATGGATGTGTGTGATGTCCTTAGGTTAGTTAGGTTTCAGTAGTTCTAAGTTCTAGGGGGCTGATGACCTCAGAAGTTAAGTCCCATATTGCTCAGAGCCATTTGAACCATTTGAGGATCGACTAGTTCCGTTAAAAGAGAGAGATTAGGCAGAGCGTGGAGTCACTAGTTAGCTGGAGGTGGTGTTGGATAAAAGAGACAGACTTGGCTAGGTCTAATTCATTCCAATAATTTACACCTGTTTCCGTGCAAATTTGAGACTGGTGTTTTCATATGATTCTTTCCCTATTTTCTTCGAACTGTATTCCTGTTTTGTTGTTGTGGTGATTGTCGGCGAGAACTGCTACTAGCCAGTTTGAGGCGGTGTACAGAACTGTCAGCGGTGAACATTTCCAATCCAGTGGACTAGTTGGCTCGGAGCACTATGCGACTTAACTTCTGAGGTCATCAGTCGCCTAGAACTTAGAACTAATTAAACCTAACTAACCTAAGGACATCACACACATCCATGCCCGAGGCAGGACTCGAACCTGCGACCGTAGCGGTCGCTCGGCTCCAGACTGCAGCGCCTAGAACCCACGGCCACACCGTCCGGCCAGTGGACTAGTGATGCTAGTCATAAATGTCTGCTCGAGGAAGGAAGATCTCACATTCAGTTTCAGACAGCCTTGAAATTCTGGGTAAGTTCCAAGAATGATTGCCTCTCGAAGTCGCGAGGTCCAAACGATACATATCGAACGTAGATCCTAAATCGATCATGCGACTCTGGTTGCGGGCGTTATAAGTATGTTTACGGTGGTCACTACTGCAACGACAAAAGAAGAGCGTTCCAAAAATACTTGTAATTACAAAGGAGACCACTTTCCTTACTCGTTGTCGGTGTTTTCGTCATGTGAAAGTCCATGTGATGTGTACGCTACGGGAACAATTCCCTTTTTGCCATTAATTCGCGGAGGTGTGTAACTTAGAGCAACTAAAGGAACGACGGAAAACAGATGAAAATGACGATCACAAATAATTGATCATAAGGTACTCGAGCCTTTGTCGTTCCGGGTACATCATATCCTCATTCAGTTCAAATGGTTCAAATGGCTCTGAGCGCTATGCGACTTAACTTCTGAGGTCATCAGTCGCCTAGAACTTAGAACTAATTAAACCTAACTAACCTAAGGACATCACACACATCCATGCCCGAGGCAGGATTCGAACCTGCGACCGTAGCGGTCGCTCGGCTCCAGACTGTAGCGCCCAGAACCGCACGGCCACTCCGGCCGGCTGTCCTCATTCAGTTCATCCCTGGTGTACAATAATGTTGTGCGAGTAAGTTATTTAACTATGCAAATGGAAGTGCTACACTGTTCTTTCAATTCTCCATACTGACCATTGCACACACTATATACACACTCTTTCATAATGTAACACTACATTCACTGTCAGCTGACTTTACGATCATGGAGACGGTGTTTGGTTATTATTTTGCGTGGTGCGACTCCTCATTTCTTTGATCAAAAAGTGAGTCAGCACCCTTCTATAATGAGTGAGGAACTGAACTAAGAAAGAGTTAGTATTATTCATTGCATAACCTTGGAGTAAGGTTTTCCAGATAAGAAACATTATAATGCGGTACTGTGTTGTGAAATGACCGACATGTTTCATTATTCTGTTTATTTACCTACGTTACACTTATTAACGAATCCCTAGTGTAGAACGCGCTGCTTACCGGGTATATGTAACTGAGTTTTTAAAATAGGTTTGTTTTAATAATCTTTTAAAATCTTCTTTGACAAATCATTGCACAATTTTATTCGTCGGTAGAAAATGTTATTTTGTGGTTTACGTTTACTCTTCCTCCGTAAATATAAACAAAGTCTTGGTCTTGCTACGTGATCATGGACATAGCTGTTCGTGCAGTAATTATCAAGGTTATTTTTGATGTGTATAACTGCGTGGTAAATGTTTTGAAGAGATTTTTACAATGAGCATAATTCCTATTTTAAATTATTATTCTTATGCACTTTTCTGTAGATTGAAAACTTTTCTGTAGCTTGAAAACTGTGTTCACATTTTGTGTAATTATTCCCCAAAAAAGAGTTCGATAGGTGGGAAGTGAGTGTACATATGAAAGATAATTAACTAAAATATATTGGTTGTTTCACACGGATGACACGACTCTTAAGTGCATAACATGCTGGTGACATTCAGTTTGCAGTACCTTTGTGTGTTTACACCACTTCATCTGAGAATCAGTATTAAAAAAAAAAAAGGTTCTAATGGCTCTGAGCACTATGGGACTTAACTTCTGAGGTCATCAGTCCCCTAGAACTTAGAACTATTTAAACCTAACTAACCTAAGGACATCACACACATCCACGGCCGAGGCAGGATTCGAACCTGCGACCGTAGCGGTCGCGCGGTTCCACGCTGTAGCGCCTAGAACCGTTCGGCTACCACGGCCGGCAATCAATATTCAATCGTAGAAATTTTGTGCTCTGTGAAGTATCCGGCCTGTCGCAATTGGCCCTGAGTGCTGAATGACACTCGCATGCCGTTTGCACGACGCCGTCACGCTATTTTACTTCTCACTACTGTGCAACTAATCTTACGATTTTATTACAAGAACGGCAACCCGTGCTTCCGTGTATGCCTACGCTTAAGCTATCGAGCCAAACTACTCCTAAAATGGCAACAAAGCAAGGTCCACGTAGCAGCCAGAATGCGAGCGAGATACGTTTACGCTCGTGAAAGCTGTTTGTGGTCTCGTGAGCATGCTCGACCATTCCAAGGACGCAACTGTTGCCACATTAGCAACAGAAACGTCGGCTGTGCGCGCCTGTTTATTGGATTTGCAGATACTCTGCTCCTAATTGGTCCCGCGAATCGTTCATGAACAACACTCACTTGCAATTTTTACTGAAACTGGCGTAATTACTTTTTTCATTTGTTCGTTATGTGCGGGCTGCTATTATTAGTTGTTTCTCTATTTGCTGTCAAAATATTACATTTAGAGAATTACAGTCCAAATAAATTGCTACTTGAACTTGCATTAGCTTAGTTACGAATCCTGTTTTCCTAAAAAGCGGGTAGTTTTACACGAAGACGAGCGAAATCATTCTGGGATGATAACGCTCGAGCCAGAGGTATGTAGTCTACACTTGCATCAACATCTGTACGCCGTGAACCATCTCACTGTGTGTGAGGGAAGGTGCTTCTGATATCGGTTTCATTCACCCCTGCGGAATTCTTTCCGCAAATGCCGCGTGGAAAGAACGACCTTCGATAAACGTCCGTATGAGTTCTAATTTCTTTCACACACGTTCAAGTTCGTCATAACGGGACATCACAACCGTTGTTCATGATCGATGATAAACTCCACTACAGATGTAAAGATTATTTATTTCAAAAAAGGAAAGGACCACCCGGTTTCAGGACATCTGTCCCATCTTCTGGTGCATATTACAATGTGAGTTCATAAAAGATGCGTAACTGAGGTTAAAACATGTTAAAATATGAACAAGTGCTTCACTATTTTGCCGGCCGGGGTTGCTGAGCGGTTCTAGGCGCTACAGTCTGGAACCGCGCGACCGCTACGGGCGCAGGTTCGAGTCCTGCCTCGGGCATGGATGTGTGTGATGTCCTTAGGTTAGTTAGGTTTAAGTAGTTCTAAGTTCTAGGGGACTGATGACCTCAGAAGTTAAGTCCCATAGTGCTCAGAGCCACTTGAACCATTTTTGATTCACTATTTTAACAGGGGACACTTGTTCTGAAACCGGGTTGTGCTCTCCTTTTTTGAAATAAACGGTTTTCACAACTGTAGGGGATTTTATCTGATTTCTTTGTTTTTCTCATCGTGGTCATTTCGCGAGACCAAACTCTGGTCAGCCAAAACATTATGACCACTGGTCACCGCCAGATTGAATGCCAGCTGGTGGCGTTGCGAGCACCTGACGCGGTAAGGAAAGTGTATAAGCAGAGCTGAGAGGAATGGGGAATCATTATAATTGCGATATGGGCCGCAAATGGGGATCCACTGACAGAAGCGACTTTGAAGGAGGGCGGACTGTTATGGTCCGGCACCCAGGTACAAGCTTCTCAGATACAACGAAGCTCGTCGATTGATCGCGTGCTACTGTCGCGGCAATCTGTGAAAAGTGGTTGGAGGACGGTGAAACCACGAGTAGATGATACAGTGTTAGTCTTCCACCCTTCATCACACAAAGTGAAGGTCGGGGAGTTGTCGCTCTGTAAAGCAGGATAGGCGGCATCTGTGGCAGATCTGACAACAGAGTACAGTGCTGACAAGCAGGCACAATCATTTCGGAGCGCTCGTAGTCGAACATGGGGCACCGCAGCGGACGACCCATACGTATTACCATGCTGTCTTAAAGGCATCGTGGCCATGGCGTCATCTAGATTGGAATGTGTGCCAACGGAAACCTTTGGTCTAGTGAAAAAATCACGTTTCTTGTTACACCAAGCCAGGGTTCGTGTCCGGATACGGCGTCACCCCGCAGAAGTGCTGTTTGAAAGATGCACTGCGTCCCTGACACAGCCCGGTGGGGTTACTATTACGCTCTGGGGAACATTCACCTGGGCTCCCTACATCCTTTCATGTTTGATGTCTTCTCCGATGGTGAAGGCGCCTTCCAACAGGATAACTGTCCGCTTCACAAGACCCGAATCGTGCCACTGTAGTTTGAGGAGCATGATAGTAAAGTCACGTTGATCTGTCGCTAACTCTGCGCTCGGAATTCACCGGTCCTTAATTTACGGGAATTGCGTGACTGTGCGTAGACATCTAGTGCCACATACCCCAGGAAACCTATCAAGGGCTGGCCGAATCCACGCAGAATCGCTACTGTATTGTGTTCCGGTGTGTGTTTGGGGGAAGGGAGGCGCTTTTTATCGTCCCACGGTGGATAGTTGCATCGAGTCATTCTGCTATGTGAGCGTTTTTTAACTCCTTGAGCCACGTACTGGCGGCTCATTAAGCCTATAACATCGGTGATTTTTACGATTTTTTGGAAAAGCTAATAAAGCAATCAACGTAAATCCTTTTGCACATTATTTATTGAGTCTTGGACAACAATTTCTGATTTTTTAAAAGGAATTCAGTCATCATTAAGCAGCCCACCCGAGGCGTTTTAGTTGCTCTGTGCAAAACGGGGTGCGTCGGTGTCGGATGTCCTGCAATCTGCAAATTTTATCTGAAAACAAACCACAAACAATTTTCTTAGTCTATATGATATTTTGCACAGAGTTACAGCACAGTTTTTTTGAAATATGACAAAATAATGAAATGACGGATGTTTTGTCGCATGATTTTGGTCACGTTTTCTGTAATGACTAATGACTCGATTAAAATAAAAAAAATACGCTACTCCTCCTGGCGGACATGCACGAGTAGTAACTCCGCAAATTTGAAAAAGATATCTTTATTAGTGTACCCGCACACTGTATTTCAAGCTGACAGACAAGCTTCCATCACGCAACATCATTTTGGACAGAGCAACTTTAACTCCTCGAATGGAGGGCTTAATTATGACTGATTTCTTTAAAAAATGAGAAATTGTTGTCCAAGAATCAATAAATAGTGTGCAAAAAGATTTAGGTTGATTGTTTCATTAGTTTATCCCAAAAAAATCATGAAAATCGCTTATGTAAATTGTCTGTAACACACTACGCGAACAAGAGACGAGCGCTTTCCGGCAGGTACTATAATTATCAAGCCAGGATGCCGCTTTACCCGTCTCAAGGTACAAATCGTTGCGTCATTCTGTTACAGCGAGAAGGAAGAGTCACAGCTGAAGATGATACGCTGTTCGTTTCTTCGCGTGACTCGTGAAACGGCCGGTGAAAGGCAGGATAAGGGACGCGTCGTAACACACTATTATGATGTGAGAAGAGTCGTTCATATATATTCACACTGGCACTGGACGTCGCTGTGAAGGTCCGTTGACAGCGTTACGGCATTGCGAGGTTTGAAGGTGCCGCCTTGGGCGTTCCTGTTACGCGCTCTGGGCGATTTTTTGTGCTTAACTTGCTGCCTTCCTCCATAAGAGGGGGAGCAAAACTTTAGGTCGTGGTGAACAGTTCGCCGTCGCGTATGGACGAATCCAGGACTATTCCTTGACTGATTTGTTCAAATCTATATATTACATGAGATCACTTGGGACACTAGTCATTTTAATAACACCGTTTATTGTGATTTATACATTAATGGGTACCCGGCTGTAATTACTGCCGCAGTCTTTTACATCCACGTTTATACTCCGAATGCCATCCTACGGCATGTCGCAAATGGTACTTTTGTAGCTGTGCCCATATGTCGTCGTCGTCATCGTCGTCCCTCCCACTCGCTCCCCCCCCCCCCCCTCCCACACCCCACACACGTTCGTTCCAAACAGTCCAGAGGAAGAACGATTGTTGGCAAGCCTCCGTGAGAGGTAGAATCTTCTATGTAATTTTACCAACCTGGACTTTTATAGTTACACATGAAAGGAAGCAGAATATTGGTAGACTCCTCTAGGAACGTATGCTTTCGGAACTTTAACTGCTAACCACACTGTGATGAAGAACGCCTCTTCTGCAGCTTCTGCCACTGGAATAAGATGAGCATAACATGACACTTTCGCGTATACTGAATGAATCTATAGCAAAACTCATTGCCCTTCTTTGTATTTTCTCTATTTCCCCTATCAATCCTATTTGGTACGGAGCCCTCACTGATGAACGAAATCCAAGTATTGGTCGATCCAAAGTTTTTATAAGCTACCTTTGTTGTGGATGGATTACATCTGCACCGCGCGGGATTAGCCGAGCGGTCCGGGGCGCTGCAGTCATGGACTGTGCGGCTGGTCCCGGCGGAGGTTCGAGTCCTCTCTCGGGCATGGATGTGTGTGTTTGTCCTTAGGATAATTTAGGTTAAGTAGTGTGTAAGCTTAGGGACTGATGACCTTAGCAGTTAAGTCCATAAGATTTCACACACATTTGAATTTTTGACTACATTTGCAATGAATGTTAGTGCGGCATCTGCGTTACCCGCGATTGATTTTACGTTGCCGTTCCCTCTGAAACGTACACATATTTTATGGATGTGACTGCTTCCAGTGATTGTACCTGCAACCATGCAATCAAGCATTAATAATTATTTCTGCTGTTTATGTCCAATATTTTACATTTGTTTTATGTTGAGGTTCAAGAACAAATCCTTGCACAAATGGTCGATCCTCTGCAGGTCTTCCTGCAATTCAGCAGAATTTTCTTAAGTTGGGACTTAAAAAATCGTTCAAATGGCTCTGAGCACTATGCGACTTAACTTTTGAGGTCATCAGTCGCCTAGAACGTAGAACTAATTAAACCTAACTAACCTAAGGACATCACACACATCCATTCCCGAGGCAGGATTCGAACCTGCGACCGTAGTGCTCGCTCGGCTCCAGACTGTTGCGCCTAGAACCGCAAGGCCACTCCGGCCGGCAGTTGCGACTTCAATAACATCATCCGTGAAAAGCCACATCTAACTTCCAACGTTAGCCACTAGAATTAGGTCATTTGTATATAGGTTTGTAGAAAGTAATGGCCCTATAACCCCTATAACACTGCCTTGGGATACGCCCTAAGTCACCTTTACATCTCAAGATTTCTCTCCGTTGAGAATGACATGCTGCGTTCTGTTTGCTAGGAACTCTTCAGTCCAATCAGACAGTTGGTCAGACACACAGTTGGTCTGATATGCCGTAAGCTCGCAGTTTGTTCATAAGGCAATAGTGCGGAACAGTGCCAGACGGCTTCCGAAAGTCGAGGAACACGGCATCAGCCAGGGCGCATGTACCTACTCCTTTCTGGAGCTCTACCTACTCCTTTCTGGAGCTCATGCACCAACAGAGCGAGCTGGATTTCACACGATCATTGTTTTCAGGATCCATGTTGATTCCTACAAAATACAGGGTGATCAAAAAGTCATTATAAATTTGAAAACTTAATAAACCACGGAATAATGTAGATAGAGAGGTAAAAATTGACACACATGCTTGGAATGACATGGAGTTTTATTAGAACAAAAAAAAAAAGTTCACAAAATGTACGACAGATGGCGCGTGAAAGATCTCTTGCGCGCGTCGTTTGGTTTGGTGATGATCGTGTGCTCAGCCGCAACTTTCGTCATGCTTGGCCTTCCAGGTCCCCAGACCGCAAAAAAAAAAAAAAAAAAAAAAATAAGCCTCTGAGCACTATGGGACTTAACATCTATGGTCATCAGTCCCCTAGAACTTAGAACTACTTAAACCTAACTAACGTAAGGACATCACACAACACCCAGTCATCACGAGGCAGACAAAATCCCTGACCCCGCCGCGAATCGAACTCGGGCGCGGGAAGCGAGAACGCTAACGCACGACCACGAGCTGCGGAACCCAGACCTCAGTCCGTGTGATTATTGGCTCTGGGGTTACCTGAAGTCGCAAGTGTATCGTGATCGACCGACATCTCTTGGGATGCTGAAAGACAACATCCGACGCCAATGCCTTACCATAACTCCGGACATGCTTTACAGTGCTGTTCACAACATTATTCCTCGACTACAGTAATTGTTGAGGAATGATGGTGGACATATTGAGCATTTCCTGTAAAGCACATAATCTTTGCTTTGTCTTACTTTGTTATGCTAATTATTGATATTCTGATCAGATGAAGCGCCACCTGTCGGACATTTTTTGAACTTTTGTACTTTTTTGTTCAAGTGAAACCCCACGTCATTCCAAGCATGTGTGTCAATTTTTACCTCTCTATCTACATTATTCCGTGATTTATTCAGTTTTCAAATGTACACTGACTTTTTGATCGCCCGGTAGATTTTAGGTCTTCCTAAATGTCATAATACGCGAGCGTCGCTGTGCGCTAGCAGTACAGTTCAGTCGGATGGCCCCTGTGCCGGAGCTTGTGGCTGGCCCCAATGGTCTGGGCTGTGGGTCGAGCGGAACTGGGCTGTTCTCAGAGTGGGACTCCGAGGTACTTCCGCGCTGCTCGCAGGGCGTAACGAGGCGAGCCCGCCGCTAATTGCGCAGTAATTAGGAGGCGCGCTAATTGACGAGCTGCCTCCCAGGTCGACAGGCAGTCGCCACCGAGCCGACTGCTCCTCTCAGCATCCCCCACGGCCGCGGCCGGCATGCCAGACGACGCAAGCCGCCGATTTCGCCGGACATTCAACATAGCAGCCTTGATAAGAGCTGTGATTCGCTACGATGGGGACTGTGGTACATTATGCACATACACTACATCTACATCTACATCTACATTTATACTCCGCAAGCCACCCAACGGTGTGTGGCGGAGGGCACTTTACGTGCCACTGTCATTACCTCCCTTTCCTGTTCCGGTCGCGTATGGTTCGCGGGAAGAACGACCGTCTGAAAGCCTCCGTGCGCGCTCTAATCTCTCTAATTTTACATTCCTGATCTCCTCGGGAGGTATAAGTAGGGGGAAGCAATATATTCGATACCTCATCCAGAAACGCACCCTCTCGAAACCTGGCGAGCAAGCTACACCGCGATGCAGAGCGCCTCTCTTGCAGAGTCTGCCACTTGAGTTTATTAAACATCTCCGTAACACTATCACGGTTACCAAATAACCCTGTGACGAAACGCGCCGCTCTTCTTTGGATCTTCTCTATCTCCTCCGTCAGACCGATCTGGTACGGATCCCACACTGATGAGCAATACTCAAGTATAGGTCGAACGAGTGTTTTGTAAGCCACCTCCTTTGTTGATGGACTCCTTTTTCTAAGCACTCTCCCAATGAATCACAACCTGGTACCCGCCTTACCAACAATTAATTTTATATGATCATTCCACTTCAAATCGTTCCGCACGCATACTCCCAGATATTTTACATAAGTAACTGCTACCAGTGTTTGGGCATTAAAATTGCTACACCAAGAAGAAATGCAGATGATAAACGGGTATTCAACGGACAAATATATTATACTAGAACTGACATGTGATTACATTTTCACGCAATTTGGGTGCATAGATCCTGAGAAATCAGTACCCAGAACAACCACCTCTGGCCGTAATAACGGCCTTGATACGCCTGGGCATTGAGTCAAACAGAGCTTGGATGGCGTGTACAGGTAGAGCTGCCCATGCACCTTCAACACGATACCACAGTTCATCAAGAGTAGTGACTGGCGTATTGTGACGAGCCAGTTGCTCGGCTACCATAGACCAGATGTTTTCAACTGGTGAGAGATCTGGAGAATGTGCTGGCCAGGGCAGCAGTCGAACATTTTCTGTATCCAGAAAGGCCCGTACAGGACCTGCAACATGCAGTCGTGCATTATCCTGCTGAAATGTAGGGTTTCGCAGGTATCGAATGATGGGTAGAGCCACGGGTTGTAACACATCTGAAATGTAACGTGCACCGTTCAAAGTGCCGTCAAGGCGAACAAGAGGTGATCGAGTGTATAACCAATGGCACCCCGTACCATCACGAGGGGTGATACGCCAGTATGGCGATGACGAATACACGCTTCCAATGTGCGTTTACCGCGATGTCGCCAAACACGGATGCGATCATCATGATGCTGTAAACAGAACCTGGATTCATCCGAAAAAATGACGTTTTGCCATTCGTGCACCCAGGTTCGTTGTTGAATACATCATCGCAGGCGCTCCCGTCTGTGATGCAGCGTCAAGGGTAACCGCAGCCATGGTCTCCGAGCTGATAGTCCATGCTGCTGCAAACGTCGTCGGACTGTTCGTGCTCGTGGTTGTTGTCTTGCAAACGTCCCCATCTGTTGACTCACGGATCGAGACGTGGCTGCACGATCTGTTACAGCCATGCGGATAAGATGCTTGTCATCTCTACTGCTAGTGATACGAGGCCGTTGGGATCCAGCACGGCGTTCCGTATTACCCTCCTGAACCCAACGATTCCATATTCTGCTAACAGTCATTGGATCTCGACCAACACGAGCAGCAATGTCGCGATACGATAAACCGCAATAGCGATAGGCTACAATCCGACCTTCATCAAAGTCGGAAACGTGATGGTACGCATTTGTCCTCCTTACACGAGGCATCACAGCAACGTTTCACCAGGCAACGCCGGTCAACTGCTGTTTGTGTGTGAGAAATCGGCTGGAAACGTTCGTCATGTCAGCACGTTGTAGGTGTCGCCACCGGCGCCAACCTTGTGTGAATGCTCTGAAAAGTTAATCATTTGCATATCACATCTTCGGCTTCCTGTCGGTTAAATTTCGCGTCTATATCACGTCATCTTCGTGGTGTAGCAATTTTAATGGCTAGTAATGTAGTTGACCACAGTGTCCAGTCACATCTACAACAGCAACTGCCGCTATATAGATGCTGCCACTAATATTCGGTCGTTGTGTTTGTGATCATTTCCGGACATAATTGAGTGGGTATGTATCAAAAGTACACAAAAATTCATCAGATCAATAGTGAGACAGCCGTTAATTAACAAAGCGCCATCAAACCACTGTAAAACGTTAATAAACATACGTTTGAGGTTAATTAATTTCCAAAGGTGGTAAAGGTCCACGTTAGTGATTGAGTGGTCATGCGTCTGACGGCTATGCGATGGACCCTCGATCAGTTCCCAGTGCTCCTTCTTCTTACTTTTCCTGGTCTTTATCCCTTATATGCACAGGGTCGGCATGCTATTTTTCGATTTGGCAATGTTAGTGGTATAGGGTGCCCGGATGCCCATGATGTCGCCACCGTATCTCCCACAGCCCGGAATTTGTGTATCCCCATCTCTCTGCATCTGGTGTTACCGCATGTCGAAGAGTGCTTGTGAGGCGTTACGAGAGTACCAGCTCTTTATTCACCTAGTCGGACGAGGGAAACTGCCTAAAAACCATCTCCAGGATAACCGACACATCGGTCACGTAAGAGTGTCACTAGAGTTACTTTGCCTGTGTTCGCCTAGTGCTTGGTGTGATACGGCCTGTCTTTCAAATGTTCAAATGGGTATGAATTTCTAAGGGACCAATCTGCTGAGGTCATCGGTCTCTAGACTTAGACACTACTTAGACTAACTTACGCTGAGGACAACACACACACCCATGCCCAAGGGAGGACTCGAACCTCCGGCAGGAGGAGTCGGCCTGCCTTTCCCTCGTCGTTTATTTGTCTTCTGTCTTTCCACGTATTCTCAACGTTACAATACGAAGCAAGAGAACCAGTACGACGTACGATCAGCGACAGTTTGTCATTTCCAGTATAGGGAGAGCCAAAGAGAGGGATATTGCTGTTTTAATGAATATAGGTGTTGTGGATTGGCAAGACAGCCAACCCACTATGAGAGGAAGCCGAAAGGTACGCGTTTTAGCTCACGCAGGCTGGCGTGAGGTCTGGAACAGGTCAAGGAAATGAGACTAACTACGTAGCTGCTGGAATACTTAACTTTAGTCCATAATTGGTGAACATCGCTCTTGACGGTATATGTTTTACAGCATCAATAGTAACTGGTAATGGCACCTTGCTAGGTCGTAGCAAATGACGTAGCTGAAGGCTATGCTAACTATCGTCTCGGCAAATGAGAGCGTATTTTGTCAGTGAACCATCGCTAGCAAAGTCGGCTGTACAACTGGGGCGAGTGCTAGGAAGTCTCTCTAGACCTGCCGTGTGGCGGCGCTCGGTCTGCAATCACAGATAGTGGCGACACGCGGGTCCGACGTATACTAACGGACCGCGGCCGATTTAAAGGCTACCAACTAGCAAGTGTGGTGTCTGGCGGTGACACCACAATAGGTATGCGGAAGTTTGGCTGGAATTATTACAAGACGAACTGACAAGGATGGTCGCATAGAATCTATCCCAATTTGTCCGTCAAAATTGGCAACAAAGGAATTTAAATGAAAGAGAGAGTCGATTCATTATAAGAGAGATTACGTGTGATCCTCTATTAAGTGCAACTAAAATTGCAACCCATTTGCTTCAATAATTGCTAAACAATTCAGTGATTTTCAGAAGACTACAGTGGTATGGTGGCAAGGAAAAAACGTGACAACTCGGAAAGCGAGCACATTAACAAAGGGTCAGAATGGTCGTATGGTACGTTATTTGTTGATCGGGGCAAATTCGACATCTTTTCACCAGGTGGAAGAGCCATGGTGGTGAATGCCAAAGGCCAAAGATGAGCTTCAGGCTAAGCATTTGCGAACTACTGAAAACACTGCGTGGGGAGAGTGTATTGGTATGGCGCTGTATTTCGTCATCTGGTGTGGAAGAGATACCTTTAATTCTCAGCAGATTAAACAACGAGGTATATCCTAACATCTAGAACCCAAATTTGCAGTGAAGTGCAGAAAAGTTGAGGATTACATCTGCATTCACATTTTTTCGGGATAACGGGATCAGTTGATGCGACACCTTGACACATTCTGAGGTACCAAGAAATTGTCAATTTGGTAATGAAACGAAGTGTGTGTGTTTGGGAGGAGGGTGGTGAGCGTAAAATTATAGGGGACACCAAGGCTTAACTACAATAAGCAGTTTCAAATGGAAGCAGGTTGCAGCAGTTATGAAGAGACGAAGAGGGTTGCGTAGGATAGAGCAGTAAGGCATGGCGGAATCAAAACAGTCTTCGACCCATGGACAACAACAACAACAACAACACACCGAATGTTAGTGGCATCCTTCGTACGTGGCCGCCATCGCTATCGTCTGGCGACTTCGCTATTTTGTCCAGACTGCTCTTCCGCTTGGTCTAGGGCATCGAAATCTGTTGGTATACATGGAACTTGACGGTAGAACACTAAACCATCGTAAATTTTACTATTCCATATTTTACACGAAGAAAATCGTTAATTATAGTTTATTCACTAATTAATTACAATTACAAGGTCTCCAATGGTACGTCATATACAGATACGTACAAAACGTCCCGTTTTACACCCAGTACTCTCAATACGAGACTGGCGGGAACCGCGAGTTGGTACGAATTGCTATCGTAAATTTTACGAGGATTTATTAATCTAGGGATTCCACTTCCATAAAAACTTATTTATTAGCACACCCAGTTCCGATAATTAGGCCATTCTCAAGTGGGAAATTCTTTATCCTGAAGAAAGGGAAACAAACAAGCACCTTAAAATAAGTTAGTAGCACGTAACTTTTCAGCTGCTGAGTCCTCAACCGACGTAATTTCTCTAGAGGGGCGATTAGTCTATGCTAGTTGTTCTAAAAGCTTTTAATTATTTTTAATTGTGACTGATATTTCGGACATTTACGCCAGGTTCAAACCCCAGAAGTGCATTCCACGTATCTAAAAGTGATAGTTAAAAAAACTGTACTAATGCAAGAATTAATAAACAGACATCTTACAGAAAAATTTTGTCATAGCTACACAGTGTCACTGACCGGATATGATCGGTTTTTAATTTGATTAATTAACGGAAGTCCTACCAAGCACAAGTCGCACATCACCATTACCAGTCTTCTTATGCAATATTGCAAATATCAAATTCACGTAACACTTCCTTTGTAGCCTTAATGACCCTGTAAATTTCTTGCAACAAAATTCACCATAGCACACTTCTACTGCAGACGTACTAACTACTTGGCTGATGAGACCGAGAACACGGCAGTTTTCAGTATGGATTCCTCCAAAACGCTCTCACCTTCTCTCCAACTGACACAAGCTATTCCAGGCAGTGTAAACAGATGGATACTCTCGAAGACAGAATATTCACGCCGTAAATTTATCTACTGCACTCCACACATTTCTGTTCTGATGCTACTGTACAAACTAAACGACACTTCGATTACAGATGCTTGGGTTTATAACTGTACTATTCGTGCTACAGATACCAATGTCCTGCAATTGCGTAGGGAGTCGATCCTCATCACTACCAGTTCGGTCAGTCTCGTGAAGCAGTGTCTTCTTGAAAACAGCTTTTGGTTTTATTGTTACTCAAACTTTTCCCCATCTTTGGATGAATGAAAAATGTCAGGTTGCACCCTGGGTCACGCTAAGCCGTTAGTACCCTCTCGTCACTCGCTAGGTGCGCAGCTAACAATGCATGATGTCATGGATGACGTTGTAGGGTAGGAGGGAAATTTGGCAACATTGCACCTTGAGCGAGAACCCGCCTTGTCTACTTACTGTGCACTAATTTAAGGACGGAGGAAGGTAGTGGCATACTAAGTCTAATAGACGATGCCTACTGAAGAGAAAAAAGTTACGGTTTACGGTCCTCGTGGCGCCGGGGTGATCAAGGCGGAGCGCTACCTCCAGTGGGTCAACATGGTCGAAGAGGTCGCCAGTGCTCTATTCACAGGAGCCAGCCAGATATTCGCTTGAAGAAATGGAAACTGTGGGATGTCTGGGCCGGGTTGGCTGGACGGGGGTTAGGAGCCGTGCTTTAACTGCTGTGTCATCTCGCTCGATTATTACTGTGGTACTGAAACAGATCGACGGGTCGATAATTGCTTCACATTGCGAGCAGTAAAAAGTGACACAAGTTTTGAAAATGTAGTAAAATATCTAAATATACAGTTTTCCTCCATCAGTTGCCGTAAAATGTGATGAAGTATTTATTTTTTTATTGATAATTTGTTCTCGTACACAAGCTGTGCAACTTCACTGACGTAACAGGAGCTTTCAGCTGTCTGCACCTACCGTGACACCTCTCTCCCTTGTTACTTTTCATGAGCTCTGCTACTCTACAAACCATACGTCGCTGTCTGGCCAATCAGATGTCGATGTGCTCTGTATGTAACTGTACAGTTCGATATTTTCCCGAGGAAATGCTCAAAATTATGACATTGTGCGCTTCATAAAACGCAGAAATGAAATAGGTATAACTACAGCTTCAACGAATCGCAACTGGATTCAGTCAACTCACAGCTATAACTTGGTGTAAGAATTTATTTACGAAGTGTAATAATCACATGCACTCAATCACAGGTAAAAAGAAATGTCAAATTTGGGTTTATTGCCAGAAGGCTGGGAAAGCGCCGCCAGTCTACAAAGGAGACTGCTTACAAATCACTTCCGGCCGCCTTAGAGGAGGCCTAACAGAGGATACTAAACGTATACAAAGATGGGCGGCACGAATGACCACAGGTTTGTTTGACCCACTGGAGAGCGATACGGAAATGCCGAAAATCTGAATTGACAGATGCTTTGAGCCAGGAGCCTTTATCGCGCTAAAGCCTTATTACAGGATTTTACGAAGCAGCACTAAATGAATCTAGAGACATTCTTCAGTCCCATAGTATCCCCGAAGGAAAAATTAAACTAATTACAGCGCGCACAGAGACATTTGGGGAGTCACTATTCCTGCTCTCCATTCGCGATTCGACCGCGAAGAAACTCTAACATATGGTATTAGGCTAAGTAACCTCTGCTATGTACTTTGCAGTGGTTTTCAAAACGTGTGAGTATTTTTTTATTTTTTAGTATTCTAACTGGTCTAATGCAGCCCCTGCCAGGAATTCCTCTCCTGTTCCAACCTCTTCATCTTAGAGTGGCACTTGCAACCTACGTCTTAAATTATTTGCTGGATATATTCTACCTCTGTTTTTCTCTACAGTTTTTATCCTCTACAGCTCCATCTAGTGCCTTGGAAGGAGTACATGTCTTAACAGATGTCCTACCATCCTGTCCCTTCTTCTTGTTAGTATTTTCCATTTATTCCTTTCATCGCCGATTCTGCGAAGAACCTCCTCATTACATACCTTATCAGTCCACCGAGTTTTCAACATTCTTCTGTAGCACCACATATCAAATACTTCGATTCTTTCCTTTTCTGGTTCCCACAGTCCATGTTTCACAACCATGCAATGCTATGCTCCAAACTTACATTGTCAGGAATTTCTTCCTCAAATTAAGGCCTATGTTTGATATAGTAGACTTCTCTTGGACAAAAATTCCCTTTTTGCCAGTGCTAGTCTGCTTTTTATGTCTTCCTTTCTCCGACTGTCATGGGTTATTTTGCTGCCTAGGTAGCAGAATTCCTTAACTTCATTTACTTCGTGATCACCAATTATGATGTTAAGCTTCTCGCTGTTCTTATTTCTGTTACCTCTCATTACTTTCGTCTTTCTTCCATATACTCTCAATCTATGTTCTGTACTCATTCATTCCCTTTCAGCGGATCGTATAATTCTTCTTCACTTTCACTGAGGATAGCAATGTCATCAGCAAATGTTATGATTGATATCCTTTCACTTTGAATCGTAATTCCACTCTGGAACCTTCTTTTTATTTCCGTAATTGCTTCTTCGATGTACAGATTGCACATTAGGGGCGAAAGGCTACATCCCTGTCTTGCACCCTTTTTAATCTGAGGACTTCTTTCTTCGTGTCCCACTCTTAGTGTTTCCTCTTGGCTCTTGTACGTGTTGTATATTACATGTCTTTCCCTGTAGCTTAACCCTATATTACTCAGAATTTTGGACATCTTGGACCATTTGACATTGTCGAATGATTTTTCTGGCTCGGAAAATCCTATGAACGTGTCTTGATTTTGCTTCTGTCTTGCTTCATTTATCAACCACGGAAGTAGAAATGAAAAACTGGAGAAGACCAGTCGGTGGCAAATTACATTTCATCCTTAAAAATGGAGCTTTAATTTCGAAAACAGATAAACATCCAGTGACTGCTTTGACTTGGTCTGAAAATAATTGGGGGGAAAAGCGGAGATCTCATGCTGAACTAAGATCCACGCCTTTGTCTGTGCTTCAGACACATCGCCTATCGAAGCAACGGAAAACTATGTCAGGATGAAGAGACTTCATACCAGATATAAGCCCACTGTATTAATCACCGTTCTATCTCACCGTCTCAGGCCTTTTACTATCCCATTTTCACTGAGTCAAAAAATCAAGCGATGTATTCTAATGGCGAAGCAGAGAATTCCCGTTCGGGAGGGCGGCCATACAGATACCCGACAGGCTGCCCACATTTAGGGTCCCAGCGATTCCCCTACGTAGCAAAAGGTAAATGACGGGATGGTTATTTTGAAATGGACACATTCTATTTTCTTGTCTAACTCAATCTTGTCGCTCTCGTCAACGATAGAACGTTAAACACTAATTTGCTTTCTTTCCTGTACCAAAAAGCGACCGTGACTTCCTTCGCAAACCAGAAACTGCTTCTAGCATTTGCCTCGCATGGAAACTATTGTTGAGCCATGTGTGTGCGTGTAATAATCGTGAAACGGTCGATACTTTGTTTCGCTCTCCCAGCTGTGTGCGGCATTACTTCCTGGTCCGCTTGCAAGAGCGACTCCTTATGGCGACAGCAGCCTCAGTGCAGACGTGCCCTGCATGCTGCGAGTCATGTTCTGCCACTCACGCTCACAAAGAGGTGCAGCGTGTCGGATCTCTTCCGCTCTGGCTGGAACTGTAGCACACAAATTTTGTAGGGACTCACCAGGCACCTCGTAAACAACATTCCGCACTTCGCTGGAACAGAAAAGCAGTCTGAAGGAGTCCGGTCATTGGGGAGACCGTACAGGTGGTCGTTGTTGCCACGGAGTCCGTCTTTCCGTTCGATACTGTCCACATGCGCATCTACAAATTTTGGGACTGTATAATAAATTCGGAAATACAGCAGGAGCTAGAGAAAGCGTTCGTCCAGTAACCTCTGAGGAGGAGTGAAAGGAGGTGCGCTCCAAACGAACTGTCGTCTCAACAAACTATTCTTTCCAAATCCTGATCCCCATTTTTCTCTGGGTCCGTGGCATCAGATTTATCTTCAGCATTTAATATATCTATGGAAATACGTACTTTTCTAGATAAAGGTTTGCAAAAAACGCGATCAGATATGGATACGTGCCACAATATTGACTGCCCGCAATCTATATATGCATGAAATGTATTCGCAATTGCGAATATGGACAACCATCAGCTGTATAATGGAATGACGAAAATTAAAATTTGTGCCAGACCGGGACTCGAACCCGGATTTCCCGTTTTGTCGCAAGCGGTTACCTTGCCATTTTTTTCCGTTGTTGATCGTTGTGGACGTCACATGACATTTGTTCAAGTTCGTTGGTTGATCCTTCCACTCAGTTTTTTATTACAGAGGCCAACCAGCTCTCTGACCGAAGACGCTTTTTTTCCGTTCGTTGTATCGCTCGCGGCGGACGTCGTAAGACACCCGTTTTGGTTCGTTGTTGATCGGTGAACTCAGTTTTTTTATTACAGAGGGTAGTTAAGCCTCTGACCGAACACGCTGAGCTACCGTGCCGTTATCCATTAGGCTCTCCGAGACCGAGGACGATTCGTGGCTACACTCAAACTTCCATTTTTGTCAACCATGTTTCTACAAACTGTACGCGTACATCTATTATGTATATTCTCGTACAGGCAAGACATTTTACTTGGAAGTCGCTTGCCCCTTCTCGGCGGATAAATACCGTATTGCAGCGCTTATGTTATTCCCAATTACGATGCAACGTTCCTTTTGACACTCTTGTATGTCCAAAGGAACATTGCATCGTAATTCGGAATAACAGAGGCACTGCAATATGGCAGCAATCTATTTATTTTCTATAGGTAATAGATGAATAACTGACAAACATATAAAACATTTCACACTTTTCTCTGAGTTACAATCTACACACCGATATGGTTCGATCACTCATCGAAAGGCTCTCTTAACTTTTACGAAGTATAGTTAGTAGCTTCGGGAATATGGTGCTTCCATTGCGCACCACAATCTGTACAATTGCTAATGAAGGCAACAGTTTCACGCAGTTGCTCCTCAACTGCGGCAGAAATGACGTGATATTGTCAGCTGATGTGAAAAGCTAATATCGGTGCACCTGGCTTGCATCGTTCTCTTGACACATAATCTCACAAAACCTAGCATATCACAAGATTCTATGTTTTGAATATCAAACCGGTTTCAGCCTCGTGATGCCAGCTGGGGTACTACTTGAATCATCAGCTGCACTCCAAGCGTTGAGGAGCTGACAACGGCTAGCAGAGCAGTGTGCTAGCCCCGTGTCCTTCCATACCGCATCCAAATGACACCATCGGTAGAAGATGTTGCAGCGGCCGCTCAGCATGAAACGATCCTCAGGGTCTGAACGTGGACTTGGTAAAATTATATCACAAGTAATGTTTAAAAGTCTTGAGTTTGAGTTCTTCGTGAAACACTGTAAATTATTATACAACAAAACCACTATTTTACCTATGGTTTACGACTTTCTATTTTACTCTGTCTAGGTTTTGGATTCGTGCCCATTTTCTAGTGGTACTCTCTAAAAAAAATGATTCAAATGGCTCTGAGTACTATGGAACGTAACTGCTGTGGTCATCAGTCCCTTAGAACTTAGAACTACTTAAACCTAACTAACCTAAGGACATCACACACATCCATGCCCGAGGCAGGATTCGAGCGGTCGCGCGGTTCCGGACTGCAGCGCCTAGAACCGCTCGGCCACTCCGGCCGGCGGTATTCTCTCAAAGCATTCTACACTTCTCGTGTACTATGAAACAAAAATAAATCTACAACCAATCAAGAAGTTAAGGGGTAATTGGTGGGGGCTTTCACTCTACTACGGACGCAGGTGTGTAAATGTACGTGGAGGAATAGCAGCCCCTTTATCCTCAAGAAACGAAACCAAAGAGAGGGGTTGCGTTGGACGCAGGGGCCTGGGACTAATTCGACGCTCTACCTTATTGCAAAGGTCTTCCATTGAGTTCAGATCGGAACTCTGGGCCAGCCAGTCCATTTCAAAATGTTCTTGTCCACAAACCATTGCCTCACAGATCCTGCCTTATGACAGGGTGCATTGTCATGCTGATACAATAAATCATCACCTCCGAACGGTTCGTCCACTGTACACAGAACACAATGCTGTCACATGTGTTCATATTATTCCGAATTTAGTGTTTTCTTAAGTTCAATAAAAGGGCTGCACCCTAACCACTATAAACACCCATATACCGTCAGACTGTCCGCCTGCTTAGTTGACAGGTAACGTGTTTGCCTATCATGCAGCGGGTCCAGTTTCGATTCCCGGTCGGGTTGGAGATTTTCTCCGCTCACGGACTGGGTTTTGTGTTGTCCTTCTCATCATGTCATCATCACCGACATGCAAGTCGCCCAATGTGCCGTCACCTGAAATAAGAGTTGTAACCCGGCGGCCGAACTTCCGCAGAGAGGGCCTCCCGCCCACCAATGCCACACGATCGTTTCATTTCATTTACCGTAACACCAGCTTCTCCGTGCTTCACTGCTGGCACTAAAGTTCTCCAGGCATTCGACAAGCCCGAACCCTTCCATCAAATTGCCAAAGGATATAGCGTGATTCATCACTCAGATCACTCGTTTCCAGTCATCCACTGTGTAGTGGCGTCGCTCTGTGTACAACATCCAGCGTAGCTCAGCAGTGACCACAGAAACGTGTAGCTTATGTGGATTTGCTCGAACATTTGGAATTCACGAGTGATTGTTTCCTCTGGTTTCATGCGATTTCCTACAACCACTCTATCGAATGCTGGACGACCCCTGTCCATCAGTACGCGTTTAGCTGTGGTTGTTGTTTCATGTTTCCACTCCACAGTCACACCATCAAAGCTTTAGAACGGTTAAATTGTCTCTGTATACACAACATGCAATACTGTACAAAAACACACACCAAAACTGACAAAAACCAGAGACATATACCAGAAAGCAGGTATATATCAACTGTAGTGTAACACTTCTGATGGCAGATACATAGGACAAACAGGCAAAACATTTCATGTTAGATACAAAGAACACATGAAACCCTGAAAGTATGGGACAGACCACTTCACATTCGCAGTATACCTAAGAGAACATAGTCAGAAACCAGTTACTAGAGAAGAAGACATGAAAATAATTGGAATCAACAATAAAAAGCGCCTCCTAACGCTGCAAGAAAATTACCATGTACAGAAAAGCAAAGAAGAAAGGAAAACCCTGTTGAATGATGAAGTATACATGCCAAACAATCCACTGCTTACACTAATAGATAACATAACAGAATAACACTCCAAAAGAGGAGTATTGTCATAATAATAATACCATCCAACACCTTTTCACTCACTTGTCCCTGGAAATGAGCGTACGGCATTGTGGGCCGGGAGTCCCCCATTCGGGGAAGTTCGGCAGCCGAGGGCAAGTAGTTATTGTATTCGACGACACACTGGGCGACTTGCGCGTCGGAGATGGGGATGAAAGGATGATGAGGACAATACCTAGTCCCTGAGCGGAGAAAATCTCCTGCCCCAGCCGGGAATCCAACCCGGGACCCTTGGCTTGGCATTCCACCGCGCTGACCACTTAGCTAACGGGACGGAAGCTCGCTTGTCGCTGAACCCGTCCACAGAACATTTAAACCAAAACTCAAATCAGTATAGCACCAAAGCTTTCAACCGCTCTCTGACAGCTGATACATTCATACTCAACACACTACAACTCAAACCACCAACCGCCCCCCCCCTCCCTCCCACGGACATGCACACACACACACACACACACACACACACACATACACACACTCACACAGATGTAAACATCATGAATAGGCGTTAATTTTCAACATACACTTCGTTAGTCTCTGTCGGTCCATTATGGACAGGGGACATCAGCTGGTACGTACTTCTCAATTCAATAAACTTTACGATCAGCCGTATACGTTAGGTTATTTTATTTTATTTGGAACGCAACTAGTGTCACCATTAAGTACGAATCAGTTGCACAACGATTGGGATTCATGGTATCCAGCTTTATGGCGCTATACGATAAGCTCGTTGATTCGAAAAAAGCGTATGGGGCCTGGAGATGGTAAAATGAAGTGCCAAAACTGGTTGCGTTCGAAATAAAATGAAATAATCTAAATTATACGGCTGTTGGTAAAGTTTATTGAATTGAGGATATACTTCGTTAGGTTGGCAATATGTAGGTGAACAAACCAAACAGAAAGAAACACATAGTGAACTCAGAATCTTTATCTTTAAAAGCAGAGTTTTCGAACAAATGTATATAACTACTGGCAAAAAATTAATAGTGCACCACAAAAATAAGGTAAACATGCCCAACAGCGTGAAGGAAAAAGTTTGGAATATAAAAATGTGCTTATGTTTCGGAAGTGAAGTGGTAGTGCCACCTCCAGACCAGATAAGAGGAAACGCAATGCCAATAAACTGCAAGTAATTACTTATGTACATAAAAAAACGCGACATGATCTGTTTGATAATCTAAAAATATCACATAAAAAACAAAACTGTACAGTTCTGGATCCCACTGAAGATGCCTTACAGAAAAAAAAGGTGAAACGCGTCTGAGAGAAATAAATTACAGTGCAGCAAGGAAAGGTAGTTTTTATTTACAAAACAAGTATCTCTGTGCTTACTGCGGAGGATGGCCACGCAAACAAACTTGTTGTCTCTGATGGATTTCTTACTTAGGTGACATTCAACGGCTAGTTGCACGTTCAAGGTCACTGAGCTTTCCATTCTGCTGTTACTGTTTCTCCACTGGCAAATGAGTACTCCACGCTTTCTTTTATGCTGACTGGTCTGACTCTCGTGACGTCTAGTGATCAATTCCGCATTACGTAGGGTTGCTAGATATTTTTGATCGGCTACTGTATATGGTGTTGATACGTGGGTACTGTTTACTACATGACAGATAGTCAAGATTGTTTTACTATCATTTTCTTGTTAAAAAAAGAGTACAGGATGGATGCGGAAGGGAACAAGATCAGGTACGACTTGCAAAGATGACTGGCTATGTTTTCAGATGACCTACGTGGGTGTAGCTGGTATCGGATGCTTACTGCAGCACACTGCCGACTAAGTACGACAGAGACGGTCGTGAAAGTGAGACGTGCGCCCTAACAGTCCTTATCGGTCGGCGCCAGCAATGCGGACTCATTTAGCGCGGAAGCCACGGGTTTCTCCCGGAGCGGGAAAGCCAGCGACCTCTACACGACAGCCGCGCTCTGCTGTGACGCACTTTCGGAAATACCTTTCCGCACGGATTTCGTTTGACACAGCTTTCGTCTACAGAGGTCGATCCGTGGTACGTGCCAGCACAGCTGTAGTGACACAGCTGCAGCGGTATTCAAGCGTCACACGCCGTGAATCATCCAGGGATGCGTAGAGGTTAGTTGTCTCCGCGGCATAATTTCTTCACTAATTAATACGCAGCCGTCGTGTTAGAGACACTACCACTCAGCCAAAATCTGCTACCTCACTCCATTGCATAGTGTACTACTAGCGCCGACCGGGGTGGCCGTTAGTTAGGTTTTAGTTGTTCTAAGTTCTAGGGGACTGATGACCCTAGAAGTTAAGTCCCATAGTGCTCAGAGCCATTTGAACCATTTGTACTACTGTTGTTGTTGTGGTCTTCACTCCAGAGACTGGTTTGATGCAGCTCTCCATGCTACTCTATCCTGTGCAAGCTTCTTCATCTCCCAGTACCTACTGCAACCTACATCCTTCTGAATCTGTTTAGTGTATTCATCTCTTGGTTCCCTCTACGATTTTTACCCTCCACGCTGCCATCAAATACTAAATTTGTGATCCCTTGATGCCTCAGAACATGTCCTACCAACCGATCCCTTCTTCTAGTCAAGTTGTGCCACAAACTTCTCTTCTCCCCAATCCTATTCAATACCTTCTCATTAGTTATGTGATCTACTCATCTAATCTTCAGCATTCTTCTGTAGCACCACATTTCGAAAGCTTCTATTCTCTTCTTGTCCAAACTAGTTATCGTCCATGTTTCACTTCCATACATGGCTACACTCCATACAAATACTTTCAGAAACGACTTCCTGACACTTAAATCTATACTCGATGTTAACAAATTTCTCTTCTTCAGAAAAGCTTTCCTTGCTATTGCCACTCTACATTTTATGTCCTCTCTACTTCGACCATCCTCAGTTATTTTGCTCCCCAAATAGGAAAACTCCTTTACTACTTTAAGTACTGCTAGAGTTTCAAATTCGCTTCCTTCTCATTCCATTATTGAATAACGTGAAAGAGACCGAAAGCGTCGGAAAGTTTGATGCAATTTCACTTACACTGATCAACCCGAAAATTATGACCACCTACCTAATAGCCGGTATGGCCACCTTTGGCAGGGATATCAAGGCGACGCGTCGTGGCATGGAAGTAATGAGGCCTTGGCAGGTCGCTGGAGGGAGTTGGCACCACATCTGCACACACAAAATTCCGGGGAGGGGGGCTCTGACGCCACTATCAATCACATCCCAGACGTGTTCGATCTGGTTCAACTCAGCCGGGTTCGGCGGCCAGCACATCAATTGGAACTCGTCACTGTGTTCCTCGAACTACTGCATCACACTCCTGTCCTTGTGACATGGCGCATTATATTTCTGAAAAATGCCACTGTCGTCGGGAAACTTGATCATGATGAAGAGGTGTTCGTGGTCTGCAACCAGTGTACGATACTTCTCGGGCATGATGGTGCCTTGCACGAGCTCCACTGGACCCATGGATGCCCACGTAAGTGTTCCGTAATGGAGCCGCCGTCAGCTTTCCTCCGTGCAGCAGTGCAGGTGTCAAGGACCTGTTCCACAAGACGACGGATTTGCGCGCTCCCATCGTTTAAGTACTTCTAAATTCTAGGGGACTGATGACCTCAGATGTTAAGTTCCATAGTGTGACCTGTGAATTTTTCCACCCATTAGAAACAGATTTTTCGTGGAGTAAGCGGTTGTATGTGACTTGCAAATGACTGCTAAATATGAAACTGTAACATCAACATGCTCTGAAAGTGGCCTGCTCGGTATACAGCCTGGACCGGAAGGCTTTTCTTTACTAATTACAGTTGCATAGCTGCACCAGCGGCATTTACTTCTAATTTGTATTGTATTATTCTGTGGACCTAGAAACGACGGAGAGGCTTCGTCCCGCCGTAGCCCTCAGTGGTTCACAACATAACAACAGGTCACAGCAGTCCACCCACCCCACCGTCGCCCCACACCGAACACAGGGTTATTGTGTGGTTCTGCACCCAGTAGACCCCCTCTCCCGTTTCATGCCACACGAGTGTAACCCCAAACGTTTGACTGGTAGAGTAATGGTGCTGTGTGTGTACGTCGAAACGGTGTTTGCGCAGCAGTCGCCGACACATTGTAACTGAGGCGGAATAGGGGAAATCAGCCCGCATTCGCCGAGGTAGATGGAAAACCGCCTTAAAAACCATGCACAGGCTGGCCTGGCCGTCACACCGGACCTCGACACTAATCCGGAGCGCGGATTCGCGCTGGAGACCGGCACACTTTCCTGCTCGGGAAGCAGCGCGTTAGACCGCGGGGCTAGCCGGGCAGGCGTACTTCTAAGTTACTCATTTTCCAACTGTTCTTTATTTGATTCAGATATATTAACTTTGTTTTCTTTGGTGAAGGAATTTCGGAAAAAAGTGTTAAGTCTCATTGTAACTGCTTTTTAGGATTAAGTGCATACTAATCTCTATCAATTTGTTTCACTAGCTGTCGAATTTTATTTGTGTTAGAAGCATGCTGTACAGTGTCATCAACAAAACGTAGGGGATTCAGAGTGCTGTTAGTTGGCATTGCCTCTTCTTTTATATCAGTTTAAGGATTTATAAAGGCTTCCACTACTACCGAGAATAGTTTTGGTGACTTGGAATCGTCTTTACTGACGCCGTTTTCGGTTCATAATTTCCCATATTCTGATGAAGTCTAATGGGCCATTTAGAGTAGTCTCTAGAGTACAATTACATTGAGATTATCTTGAATGGGGAACAAACAGGTGGTGCAAAATAGGTTTTAAAGTGTTTTTGCCTACTACAACATAATATGGGGTGATAAATTCTTGTCTTCATATTCATGCTGTAGCAGACAGTCTGAAATTTAGTACAGAAGGTTTTCAAAGCGCATTCCTTCTGCAGCAATGAATGCGTAGGGACTTGAACTGAATTCCTTGATGACTTTCTGAAGAAAATCATTTTACACTGCATAAATCTCTCTGGAAATTGCAGTAACAACATCCTGGACTGTTGCAGGTGCACCTTTGAAGTCTCTACCCTTCTGAGAACCACATAAGACATAATCACACGGGCTGAGATCAGGACTGTAAAGGGCCCATTCCACACCATGTGCAATGAATGCTAAGGTGTCCAGTGTAACGATCTGATCTCTAAATGTCTCCTGAAAGACGTCCGCAGCATGGTGTGGACCTACGCCTCCTGCATGTGCCAGTAGTTTCGGGGCATTCGGCCGCTTCGTGCAGGACGTACAAATTCAAGTTCCAGTATGTGTCTGTACTTGTCTGCTGCGAGAAGTCCCTCAATGAAAATGGGCTCAACAGTGAATAGTGCACTGACTGCGCACCAAACAGTGACTTTCTGTTGATGAGATGGAGCAGCAACTTGAAAGTGTGGATTCTTGTTAGGCCAGTGTCACCAGTTCTGTTTGTTGATGTAGCCAAGGAGCTGGAAGTGTGCCTCATCACTAAAACAGATCCGAATCGAGTTCCACTCTGTCATCTCATATCCGAAAGAATACCGCCGCTCCACATGCCTGTCCTTCGAAGGTTGGTACCGTCGAATTTTGGTGGAGTGAAAATGTCAAGTTTCTCTTCATTATCCTCTGGAAAGGCCGCCGTCGTGATATTCCTGAGTTGCTGTGCTGCACGTCTTGATGATGCAGTGGGTTCCTCATTAAATAAGGCTCGCACTCGTTCCACAGTCTTCAGGGCTATAACAGAGTGGTCGTCCTGACTGGGCCTTCCTGGAGTCATGTGGGGATCCGGTCTTTTCAAAATATTTCATTAACCCATCACAAAAACATCGGGGAAAACATTACACAAAATCTGTATCAGAGGATCCTTGAATGGTTCAAATGGCTCTAAACACTATGGGACTTAACATCTGAGGTCATCAGTCCCTTAGACTCAGAAGTACTTAAACCTAACTAACCTAAGGACATCACACACATTCCACGCCCGATGCAGGATTCGAACCTGCGACCCTAGCAGCAGCGCGGTTCCGGACTAAAGCGCCTAGAACCGCTCGCCCACAGCTGCCGGCTGAGAATCTTTAAATTTCATCACAATTCGACTTCAGGTCTGTGCTGGAAACTCACCGAGAAACAGTCACTCCCGGTGGCGTTGTTCTTGGACCAAATGTGCTGCTGAGTGGGCGTCTCACCACAACAATACGGCCGGCTGGTGTGGCCGTGCGGTTCTAGGCGCTTTAGTCTGGAACCGCGTGACCGCTGCGGTCGCAGGTTCGAATCCTGCCTCGGGCATGGATGTGTGTGCTGTCCTTAGGTTAGTTAGGTTTAAGTGGTTGTAAGTTCTAGGGGACTGATGATCACAGATGGTAAGTCCCATAGTGCTCCGAGCCATTTGAACCAACAACAATACCTTCAGAATTTGCGTAAAATGTCTTTACGATCGACAAATGCTGTTCTAATTTTAGTACTTCCATTCTGAATTGTGAACTGAGACATCGATGAATAAGCTGTAGAATTTTCAGAGCTACAGTATAACAATATCCCAAGGAGAATCATTTATAGCACACAATTAAACCACATTAGATAAATACTTTCTAACATCCATTTCGTGCCACCTTGTAATACCGCGACGAGGTAGATGAAACCTCCGTGTTCTCCTGTAAACCTCTGTGAACAGCAGTACTTGATTGGCGTCAGGTTATAAAAAGCATCTCATTGCGCTCTCAGCCATAGCACGAAGACAAAGCCGTGCACTGAGAAACTGTACTTAACGAAAGGTGTAAGTCTGAAACCCACCCTTTGTGTTCAGTGTTGCAGCCCCCATGTTAGGTAGGACGCTCCAGGAGTATCCGCCACGTGTTGCTGGTTCTCTCCGCTGCAGACGCAGGCATCTGGCGACTCGTGTCAGTTTCTCAAGTCGCGCCGCCTGTTTCACGAAATCGCGACCCCGGGAAATCAATTTTCTTCGCCGCAATTGAATTTCCTCGGCGCTTCCTACTTTCTACGCTGCTGTTCCGACAATCCGAGTCTTTCCGGCGGTGAGGGATTCCGTGGCTTGTCGCATACACGCGGAAGACCCTGCTTCCCAAGCACCGTCGTTCACGTCTAGTGTCCTGTATCGACAGTTGGAATAACAGTGGACACACAATATCCGCTAGTTCGAAACGAGTTCCCCTCTTCTGCACATGTACGGTGGGAAATAGGTAAATGAAAGTCCGTGGAATAGGCTAATCCACTTCCGTAGCTGAGGTAGCTAGCGCTCGCCTGTGCGCACAGTTCCTAATCACAAAATTTTGCGCCAGTGTCCTGGGTTAAAATGGAAACATCTTCGCAATGTCCACATGGGAAAAAGGCATGCGAGACAATTGATGGTAATCCGTTCGTTTCATGGGGACGTTATGCTCGGCGGTCCCCTTCCATCTGTTCGAGGAACGACACTACAATGTAAAACTCACTCATTACAGTCATCTGCACGACACACATACACATCTGACACTTCGTAGCAAGTCTCAGGAAGGCAACGGAAAACCATCTCCTCTAGGACCTTGCCCAGAGGGGCAAAACGGAATTCCTTCATCTGCTTGCAAAGCTCAATCCGAAGTTTATCACCGTCTTTAACTTAAGAATGTGCTAGGTCTTCTGCTGTAACGGTAGTAACTATTAACTATCGTATGTCACAGATAGAAGAGGAGTCATTATACATTTTCTGTAGAACAACGAAGAATTATGTAGGCCTATTTGACAAAGCGATATTTCTCCTACATAAATATATGATCTTACAACTGTCGCAAATGGGGAGCATTAAACTTTTGAGAATGACATTAGACGCACTCGACGTGAACACAGTGTGCCTCTGGGCAGGGGTTTAGATCGTATTTCAGTTCTCGACAAATTTGCTACATCTGTCAATACACCGCAAGCCACGATGTGGTGAATGGCAGAGTGCACCTCTTGAACCACAGACGCTTCCCACTTTCCTGTACCAGTCGCGAATGATTGGCGGGAAGGACTATTGTTGGAAAGCCTCTGTGTCAACTGGAAGCTCCTTAATTTTACGCTCATGGTCTTTGTACGCGATATCGCAAGTAGAAGCAATATATTGGTTGACTCTTCTAGAAATGTAAGCTCTCGGAATTTTAACAGCCCTCCACCAGGCCTCTCTTGTAACGTTTGCCTTTGGAGGTGGCTGAGCATCTCCGCGATTCTTTTCACCCTTATTAAATTAACTCACTGCTCTAGGAGACGAGTGGGATGTCAGCTAGGAGCTTCGTCTAGGGAGTGGTGTAATGGGTAGGCTAGGTTACGACTAGAAGGGAGGGTAAATCACAGGGATGAGTTCATAATGTGGGAGGGTAAGGTTATGCAAATTGGGTTGGGAAAGGACATAGAGAGTTGGGAGACTGGAAAGGGGGGTGGGAGGGAGGAGTGATGTGTTGATGGCGGCGCGGCAGTAGGTAAGGTCGTCAAGCATAGGGGAAAGTATAAAAGGAGGGAGCAGAAGATTAGTGTTTAACGTCCCGTCGACAACGAGGTCATTAGAGACAGAGCGCCATCCCGGCATTTGGCTGTAACGGCTTAGGGAAATCACAGAAAACTAAAATCAGGATGGCCGGACGCGGGTTTGAACTGTCGTTCTCCCAAATGCGAGTCCAGTGTGCTAACGACTGCGCCACCTCGCTCGGCTGGGACTCAAGTTTATGGTAGATGTAGGAGAGCCAAAGGTGTTCCTTTACGAGGTGTGGGAATTTGATGACCTAGTTCAAGATACGACTGCGGGATGGTAGTCAGGTGCGGAAAGGGAGGCAGTATGTACGTCTTGCAGGAACTGGAGGGAGTGATAGGAGCGTCAGGCACTCTATCAGGCTTGCTGAGATTTAAGGACAGCATTTTTCCCGCATTTATAAAAAAAAATGTTCAAATGTGTGTGAAATCTTGTGGGACTTAACTGCTAAGGTCATCAGTCCCTAAGCTTACACACTACTTAACCTAAATTATCCTAAGGCCGGCCGCGGTGGCTGTGCGGTTCTAGGCGCTCCAGTCCGGAGCCGCGCTGCTGCTACGGTCGCGGGTTCGAATCCTGCTTCGGGCATGGGTGTATGTGATGTCCTTAGGTTAGTTAGGTTTAAGTAGTTCTAAGTTCTAGGGGACTGATGACCACAGCAGTTGAGTCCCATAGTGCTCAGAGCCATTTTTATCCTAAGGACAAACACACACACCCATGCCCGAGGGAGGACTCGAACCTCCGCCGGGACCAGCCGCACAGCCGCGTTAATCGCCATAGTTGTTGATCACTGGTTGTTAAAAGACGTCGTTGTTATTGGAAGCAGCGTTCACAAGTGTGTGAGTGGCTAGAGGGCGGTACGCGGTTGGCACCTTGTTTGTGTGTGATACACCTGTGTTCAAAAAAAAAAAAAAATGTTCAAATGTGTGTGAAATCTTATAGAACTTAACTGCTAAAGTCATCAGTCCCTAAGCTTACACACTACTTAACCTAAATTATCCTAAGGACAAACACACACACCCATGCCCGAGGGAGGACTCGAACCTCCGCCGGGACCAGCCGCACAGTCCATGACTGCAGCGCCTAAGACCGCTCGGCTAATCCCGCGCGGCACACCCGTGTTCAAATGGTTCAAATGGCTCTGAGCACTATGGGACTTAACTTCTGAGGTCATCAATCCCCTAGAACTTAGAACTACTTAGACCTAACTAACCTAAGGACATCACACACATCCATGTCCGAGGCAGGATTCGAACCTGCGACCGCAGCGGTCACGCGGTTCCACACTGTAGCGCCTAGAACCGCTCGGCCACACCGGCCGGCTGCACCTCTGTGCGGTAGCGCTCGAGTCGGAGTAAAACGGTTCGAGTCCTGGTGGTGGATGAAATTTTCGCTGTTAGTATCAGGCCGGAGAGGGGAGGAGGATTCGTGGCGTCACCAGTCTCTCCTGGATTAAATTCCAAACTTGAAGAAAGGGATGTGACACTATTGATGGTGATCCAGCTGTCTGGTGGGAACGTTAAACTCGGCAGGCTCCTTGGTGCTATTCAAAAGGAAGAGACTACGTGACGGCAATGGGTTCCACCGTTTCCCTCCTCTTATCACCCAACAGTGCAACGCGACTTTTGTGTTTGCACACGGAATATTGTGATTCGCCACCATAGTTGAGTGCTCAGCGTGGCTGCCACGCGGAGTATCAGGAGTCGATTCCCGGTACTGCTTAGAATTTTTCCTTGCTGGGTGATGCGACCGAGTGGTAGCGGCTCCACGGTTTGGAAACGATGCAAAACGGCCGAGGAGCGCCGCCCCTTCACACTGCATGACACCACAAGGCAGAGTACGACACGGCGGCCGATCGACATCCCTCGGTCCTTCAAGGCTTGGACCAAGAGCTCTTTAACTCGCACCAGTATCTTAGTGACACTGAAGGCAGACAAGCATGCTGCCTGGAGCGTGTATTTATCGTCGCGTTTGAAATTGTTCAGGCATTTTGCAATCTCGACTGCCCATCTGATGACTCGTCGGCACAGATACGGTGCCTTTACAAAAAGGCGAACAGTAGCAAACTCTATATCTTGATAACGTTCGCATTACATTAAGCAAAAATTGACGTACAGGATTGCCTGAGATGCATAAATCACTCATGCCCTTTCAAGCATTCTTTAATTCCCGTAGAGAGACAGATCGTTCAGTTTCCGTGGAACCACTCAGACCTCCTCAAACCTCAGCACGAATTCCAGTTTGCGGAACAGGAGAAAGTAGACAATTGCGACGGTAGAGGAATGAAGTGCGGAGGGCGAGGGAGCAAACTACAGGAAGATAGGACGAGCCACAACAACGTTTGTTTGCACTGTCGCCAACACTAACACGTAAGAATAAACAGGCGTAAGCTTCGTGGAACATACGTGCTTCCTAGAGGCTACAGCATATAGTAGTGAAGTGCTACGCTCTCGTTCAACCTACAGTGTAGCAATTAACGTTTCACTTGAAATAATTATCTTCCGGATGTTCTTATTTATTTATTTTGGGCTAACAGAATATAATAACAAGCACTAAAGACAGCACAGAAAGCACTGAAACATGTTTGGGAAAGCAAAAATAAATAAACTGCGTCTTGCAAGATACAAAATTCCTCTCAAATTTTCCATATGAAGATTCAGAACAACGATAGTATACCAGGAATATCTATCTCGTCCTTTTTTACTTGTTTCTGAAGATCTTATTTAACTGTTCGTCTGAACCACAGTGGGTACGTACATCTTGCTTTACCTATAGGCTTAGACCTGACCAAGGTATGACACGATAACATGCTTCACCAGGTTACTAAGCATGGAGACTTTTCTAGCCATTCTAATAGTCTTTCTGTGAACACCTTTAGTACTAGTGTACTGTGATAACTGGTACCCATCGCAGCGCGAGTATCATGAAAGAGGTCTGATACAATTTTCACCTACAAATCTAATACATCTACATTACGAATGAGTTGCCGACAGCAGCTCTTACATTACTTCAACTACAGTTGAATTAAGGCGTTTAGTCTGTGCAAACATGAAAGAGGCAACGTCACTACGAAAAACGCGGCTTCTTTGACTGAACGTAAAGATTTGAGGATTATTTTTTAATTCACTGTTTACTTAGATTATGTACTGAAGTCAGGACAATGTAAGCATTCTATGTTGATTGTGATATCGAACTAAGACTGAAACGCTAATTTTGAGGTAAAGATGGCACACATTGTCGCTATTCAAGTGAAAAATGCAAGATGGTATTGCACACATATATTCATGTGACATGCGAAACTGAATCCATAAAATATGCACTACTTTTCACACAAAGTAGTGCTTACCGTCCTGTCAGCGCCTTTCTGTAATTTGCAAACTATTAAAAAGTCATAGTAGTCTCCTACTCAGGGAATGACTGTAGCAGAGCAGGTGTAGGAATCATGCATCGCCGTTCCAGGCAACGTCCTGGTGGAGGTGGTTTCCTGTTGTCTTCCCCCGACCTGTTATGGCCCGTATTATCTGTGTCGTGTGGATGGCTGTGATGAGTGCTTGTGCAGTGTGGTACTGGGTTTGTGTTGTTACGGATGGGAAAGGAAGAGAGAAGGTAAAACACGGCGGCGCCTTTTAGTTTCCTCTTCTAACAGCACCAAAGGGGCCGCCAAGCGTCACGTCCCCATCTGACAGACGGATCATCATCAACAGTGTCGCGTGCCCTCACTTCATGAGACGCTGCGGAGAGGTTTGGAATTTAATCCAGGGCACTGGCGCGAATGCTGGTGATTAGGAACTTTACGCCACCACCTCTCCTCCTCTTGCCGACAATATACTGGCAGCATCAATTTTCGACGTCAGGATTCGAGCCGGCTTACTTCCGAATCGGGCGCCACCGCACAGTAAGTTGTCGGAATATAGAAAAAAACATTTGTGGACAAAATGATTTCAGCATAACGTGACACGAACCCGCTTCGCAAAAACGGAAAAAATTGGTCACACAGTGTGCTGCCAGCAGAACACTACTGAAGACTAAGACAAGCAGCGTAGCACTCCCAAACCGTATTTTCACGTAAGCGTATGTCAGTACTTTGTTTGAAAAGTCGTATTTTGGTACAAGAGTTATGTGTCACTTTCTTTATTAAAACACTACCAGAACATGCTCACGCATTGAGAACGACGTCCAAATGTGATCATTTGTATCGAGATCATCATTATCCATAAGCTGCCCGGAAAGGAACTGGGATGAAAATCAGAATTGAAGCAAACGTTTTTAACAGATACATGTGATGAATGTACCAAAAAGAATCTATTCTTCAATGACTTTTGTAATGCTAGTGTGGCAGCTATTAGCCCTCCTCGAAAACTAGAAAATTCTATTTTCGAAGATGTTATTGAGAAGTGCCGCTATCAGTCTGTTCCTGGAAGTATTGTCGTCAGTCTGTTCCTGGGGTCAATGTCGCATAAAAATAATGTTGATTCAAGCTACACTGACGCATTACACAGAATCCGGGAAGATATTGTTGAGGCTTGCATGTGGGTTTCTGTTGATGAAAGTACTGACAGTCTTGGCCGGTACACTGCAAATTTGATTGTTGGCAAGTTGGACCCAGATGCGCCATCCAGGGACTAACCAGAAAACAGTTGTACACTTTGTCAGCAATGGGCTGAAACTGCTATAATATCCAGAAGCGTGAAAACAAGGTGCTTCTGGCCTTCACACATGTACGTATGGTTGCAGCGTTTCAGCAACTTCAAGTATTCTGCCCTTTGATGCTGCTTGTAACTTGTGCAACACATGGCATCAACTGTAAAGCAGGGCAAGTAAGGCTGGTGTTCCTGACGTAAATGAACTAATCTTCAAGATAAAGGAAGTTTTTGTGTCCCGCTGGGACACGTGGTAAATTTTGTATCCCGCCTGGAAGGTGGCGCGTGGGTCTGCTCCTGTAAACGGAACGGGTAGGCCGAATGTAGGAAGTGAGCAGGAGCAGGTGAGGTAAGACTTTCGGTACAGCTTTTTACGTGAAAGTACATTTAATTATTAGTCAACGACATACGTAACTTTACAACTGAGGAGCCCGTAGGTGCAAAACCGTATTCCCGTCGTAAGTAGTACGAAGTCTCAATAGCAAGCTGAGGTTGAAGCGATGTTTCCAGACAGTCTGCTCTTGATCAAATGGGCAGAATCTGGAGCGGAGCTCGTAGAGCTCTCCCGCTCCGGCTAGAGTGCGCTGTGGTCGGTGTCTGTCGTAGCGCCAACTTTAGAACGTGTATTTACGCCGTGGTATCGTAGCTATCGATACCACAGTAAGCAGCAGCGGAATACTACATTAAGAATCTCTCAGCCGTCCAGAAGCTATCTGAAAATCTACCGGATGATGCCACCTCTGTAACTTCATCAAAACAAGTTCCTCAAGAATCCCTCAGTCTAACGAGACTTGGCTTATACTAGAGCTCACTACACATTTATACCAAGAATCATTCCCGAATTAGGCAGCTTACGAGAACATTTCTTTACCGAGAGAAGTTAACAAGAAAGTTAATGAAGCGCCACGTAAAGTGGGAGTAAAAGTAAGGCCAAAATGCAGAAGATTTTTCGGAAGAACATCGGACTGAAGGCCTTGTGTGCTGTAGAATACATGCTTAGCGGAAAGTGCAGCTGCTCTGATTACAGGATTCCTGTTCAACATGAGCCGAAAGTGAAGTACGCCCCTGTCACATCTGTTGATGTAGGATATCCTTTTTCGACATATGAATTAATACTGACTGACAAGGGCCAAAGTTTTCCATGGGAATAACATGCCCACGCGTCACACCTGCACATTTTAGATTATTTTTAGTTTTTCTGCACAATAATTTTTAGGGACCATTTTAGGTTTTGTATAGCCTAAATGAGGTACTGAAAGAGCCTGTTTGAAGTGGCGAAAATGCCCTTTTCACGACCACATAATCTGCGGTCTGGTTATGACGTAGTAACGACGATGCCGAGCGAGCCGGCAATCAGGCAAGCCGAGGAGCGGCGGAAGACGAGCGCGCGCTGGCGAAGTGGTGAATGGAGGCGGCGCATGCGCAGACGGTAGCCGGCCACGCTGCGGTCGGCGCGCTGCAACCCGACGCCGGCTTCCGCCGGGCCGACACGCGACGCCCGCCGCGCGGCCTTCGCCGCCCGCGGCGTCGTGGGAACCGGAGCACGCCGGCCGGCAGGAATCCCACAACACTCCGTAATTATGACTGTGGAAGTGCGAGCACGGCTGCCCCTCGCTACGAGCAGACCCGCACGGGCTCGTCGACCTGTAAACTCTCCAGATACTATGCTTCAAAAGGGAACCTAGTCCAACTCAGTACAAGACTCTAATTCCAAAAAAATATTGACGAAATCATTTCAGTTGATTGACCTGTGGGTTCTTTGTGAAACACCGTACGTTGTATTAACTGAACGAAAAAATGTTTTGCCTTTTTCTCAAAACATTTTCATCTTTGTATGGCCTAGGTTTCGGGCTGCAATTCCTCTTTCAAGTACGCAACAGATTCGAAATATGACAACCAAGCAAAGATAAACATGTGGCAGATTCTTAACCTATTATTCTCGATTTAAACTATAAATGTTATTTATCTCTGTTGACTATTTTGGCATAGTTACATTTTTATTGTGCAACCTTATGATATAAACTAGGACAGCCTTTATTCTATGAATCTGTCTACAGACAGGCCAAAAGAAGAAATATTGCAGCTTACCTTCCACAAGTGAAATTTCTAAAGCATAAGCAACATCTCAATGTCAAACGGTTTCTCTGTCTTGAACTATGTCTCACAGACATTAGTTAGATGTACCTTCAGTTTAAAGGATAAACACTTGGCCATCATGAAAAGTGGGGCTTATAAAATCATCTGCCAACTATGTTACTCGTAATTCCGCTACATAAGACAGACTTGGCCGTCAATCTACACTAGACTCAGAGAACTCCACATAAGCTGAACATTAAGGAAGCCGGATTCATCCAGTTTTGAACACTGCTTAAACCACAAATGTATAGTGAATGTAGCAGTCGTACACATAGAAGGGAAGGTTGCAAAGCTCACTGAAATAGAAAGATTAGGACTAAAGAAAAAAAAACAGATGTATCGTCACATTTACTATTGAATGACCAGACTCAGTTCAATTATTCACCTCTTTTAGATATTATTGCAGCCTCTGAATCGGAGGGAAACCTTGGCACCTTCGTTTATAAGTACGTAATCAAACAAATACGAGTAAAGGCTGTGCTAATGAATGTCACAAGGTTGCACAATACAAATGTAGCTCAGTTAAAATGGGCAACAGAGACAACTTGACAACTTTTACAGTTCAAATCGAGAACTTGGTTGTCATCTTTCTAATTAGTTGTATACTGGAAGATTGGCTTACCATCCGAAACCTAGGTCATATGAAAATAATAAGTTTTGTAAAAAAGGCAAAAAATGTTCCGTTTACTTAATACGTTTACTTGATAAAATACTGACAAAACCCTTCAGCTGATAACCTGAGTACATTTCATCAGCGAACGTCGCTGCAAAAATCCATGTTCGTATGTAAAATCATTCCCCTATAATAAGAATTTCCTTTCTTGTACACAGATGAAGGGAACTACCAAATACAGCAACAGGGACATCCCAGGACTGAGGTTTGAAGCTCCTTCATTTACACCTACCGATATACACAGGAAGCCAAAGTGCGGTGCGTGGCGGAGAGCGCCCTCTACTACTATTAGTCGTTTGCTTTCCTGTTCCATTCGCAAATAGAGGGAGGAAAAAACGACTGTCTCTATCTTTCCGTACGATCCCTAATCTCTAGTATCTTATCTTCGTGTTCCTAACGCGAGATGTATGACGGTGGCAGTGGAATCGTTCTGCAAACAGCTTTAGATGCCGGTTCTCTGAACTTTCTCAATAATGTTCCTCAAAAATAAAGTCACATCCCCGTAATACTCGCTTCTTGTTCGAGCCTACCGATAACGAACCTAGCAGCCCGCCACTGTGTTGCTTCGTTTCTTCTTTTAATCTGACTTGGTGCGGATTCCAGTCACTCGTCCAATACTCAAGAACAGGTCGCACCAGCGTCCTACATGCGGTCTCCTTTACAGATGAACTGCACTTTCCTAAAATTGTCCCAATAAACCGAAGCTGACCTTTCGTCTCCCGTATCACAATCCTCACATGCTCGTTACACTTTTCCTTCTACAGATAATGTTTACATAAGTTTAAAAGAAATTTAGGTTACTCTCAGGCTGTGTGTTACTTGAAATGTGTTTTATCTGCATCTACACCCATACTTCACAAACCACTGTATGGTGTGTGGCAGAGGGTACTTCTGGTACGAATATCATCTGCCTCCTTTCTTCCTGCATTCGCGAATGGTGCACGACAAGACCGACAGTTGATAAATCTCCGTATAGGTTCCAATTCATCACAAATATGTGAGTGGTTCGAAGACGTCTTAAGTAATACAACCCAGTCCGTTGGCTGGACGATGTGTGTTAGTCGAAAAAAAAGTATCGTCAGTTTTGTCCCAGGGAAGTGTGATACCACCGCTGTTGTTCTCTCTACAGGGTGTTACAAAAAAGTACGGCCAAACTTTCAGGAAACATTCCTCACACACAAAGAAAGAAAATATGTTATGTGGACATGTGTCCGGAAACGCTTAATTTCCATGTTAGGGCTCATTTTAGTTTCGTCAGTATGTACTGTACTTCCTCGATTCACCGCCAGTTGGCCCAATTGAAGGAAGGTAATGTTGACTTCGGTGCTTGTGTTGACATGCGACTCATTGCTCTACAGTACTAGCATCAAGCACATCAGTACGTAGCATCGACAGGTTAGTGTTCATCACGAAAGTGGTTTTGCAGTCAGTGCAATGTTTACAAATGCGGAGTTGGCAGATGCCCACTTGATGTATGGATTAGCACGGGGCAACAGCCGTGGCGCGGTACGTTTGTATCGAGACAGATTTCCAGAACGAAGGTGTCCCGACAGGAAGACGTTCGAAGCAATTGATCGGCGTCTTAGGGAGCACGGAACATTCCAGCCTGTGACTCGCGACTGGGGAAGACCTAGAACGACGAGGACACCTGCAATGGACGAGGCAATTCTTCGTGCAGTTGACGACAACCCTAATGTCAGCGTCAGAGAAGTTGCTGCTGTACAAGGTAAAGTTGACCACGTCACTGTATGGAGAGTGCTACGGGAGAATCAGTTGTTTCCGTACCATGTACAACGTGTGCAGGCTCTATCAGCAGCTGATTGGCCTCCACGGGTACACTTCTGCGAATGGTTCATCCAACAATGTGTCAATCCTCTTTTCAGTGCAAATGTTCTCTTTACGGATGAGGCTTCATTTCAACGTGATCAAACTGTAAATTTTCACAATCAACATGTGTGGGCTGACGAGAAACCGCACGCAATTGTGCAATCACGTCATCAACACAGATTTTCTGTGAACGTTTGTGCAGGCATTGTTGGTGATGTCTTGATTGGGCGCCATGTTCTTCCACCTAAGCTCAATGGAGCACGTTATCATGATTTCATACGGGATACTCTACCTGTGCTGCTAGAACATGTGCCTTTACAAGGACGACACAACACGTGGTTCATGCACTATGGAGCTCCTGCACATTTCAGTCGAAGTGTTCGTAAGCTTCTCAACAATAGATTCGGTGACCGATGGATTGGTAGAGGCGGACTAATTCCATGGCTTCCACGCTCTCCTGACCTCAACCCTCTTGACTTTCATTTATGGGGGCATTTTAAAGCTCTTGTCTACGCAACCCCGGTACCAAATGTAGAGACTCTTCGTGCTCGTATTGTGGACGGCTGTGATACAATACGCCATTCTCCAGGGCTGCATCAGCGCATCAGGGATTCCTTGCGACGGAGGGTGGATGCATGTATCCTCGCAAACGGAGGACATTTTCAACATTTCCTGTAACAAAGTGTTTGAAGTCACGCTGGTACGTTCTGTTGCCGTGTGTTTCCATTCCATGATTAATGTGATTTGAAGAGAAGTAATAAAATGAGCTCTAAAATGGAAAGTAAGCGTCTCCGGACACATCTCCACATAACATATTTTCTTTCTTTGTGTGTGAGGAATGTCTCCTGAAAGTTTGGCCGTACCTTTTTGTAGCACCCTGTATACTTAACATGGCAAAAAAAGTGAAGCATCTAGAAGACATTAGCGAATGTCAATGTAACTTCGCACACATGCACATCATCTGCGGCTATGTAAATGATTAGAACTGTAACACTCTGTGACAGGTAAAACAGCCACAACAGTGCATTAGTGTTGTTCGGCTTTGTGTTGTTGCCAGGCCTGGTAGGGTACACAGGGTGGCGCAAAAGGGGCTGGACACTGGGCACTGATTTAAACAAAAAATTGAATTTATGCTTCATTACAAATGCAAGCAATACTTAACTGTTTTTGATGTTCAAGCATCTTTGAAGTCTTTTTAGAACACTGTTACATGCTCTAATGGCATAGTGTGCTATCACTGTCCAAATCACGAAATGCGTCGTGTATGTAGTCTTTTAGTTTAGCAATGGTCTGAGGCTTTTGAGAATAAACAGAGTCCTTGACGACACCCCATGGGAAGAATCCATGGGCGCGGTATCTGGTGAACGTGGACGCATGTCAGTATCTGCACGTTCTTTGGAAAGTTTCGTTTAAATAATCGCGGACGGCAGTGGCATAATGTGGCGGAGCACCATCGTGTTGGAAGTAAATTTCTGGAAAGTTTTCAACACACGTCATAAGTCCTAGTACCACGTAATTCTAAAGCATATACAAATAGTTATCTACTGTCACTGTTCCATAAGAAAAAATATGGTCCAAGTACGCCAAACACTCACGCCAGGTTGATTCAGTGGTTGTTCTAACACAAGATTTTGATTGTCAGTATACCAGTAAGTGCAGTCCGCTAACTTGTCCGCTTAACTTAAAATTGACCTCGTCAGAGCACACAATTTTTTTGGGTAGGTGAGGATCGTGTTTCTGTTGGTCAAACAGCAGTTCACAAAACTGAATTCAAGTAACCCATGTCGTAAACATGAAAAGTAAACTTTAAAATTCTCTTTGTGCAACATTCTTTGCACTGACCTTCGTGATTAATCCAGCTCAGTTGCTAATCGTTTGCTCGATTTTCGCGGACTTTAGCTCACAGCTAAGCATACCCGCAATTCATTTTCCTCAGTTGTGACTGTTGTTGGGCAGCCAGATGCTGGTGCACCCATAAACAAATCCTTGTTCTTCAAAGCTGTCTCGTATGTCGCACATTGTTTGTCTAGACGGTGGTTTTCATTTAAAGTGTCTGCCACGTTCATTAACAACTGCAGTAGCACCATTTTTATTGGAAGTTCTTAACGCGAAAATCCTTTCTTGTTCCGTTAACATCGGGACAATTCGGAATACTTCAGCTATAAACACGTTTCGCATATCACGCTTTCAACAGTTTACTAGTTTGATTATTGTGTTTGTTTCGTTCGTCATTGCATTGTGTAGCAACTTGACAAGGAGTAATTGTCACCATGTGGTAATAACAACTTAACGGGTTAACATTTAATGCTGCATTGCGTCTTGCTGTTCTTTTAACCAACTGTCCAGTGACTTTTGAATCACCTTGTATAAAGGGCATGAAGAGCGTCTAACATTACAGTGAAGGGCACGGACATGCTGCATACTCGTTTGAGACAGCGTTATCAGCACTGGACAAGTTTGAAAGGACTCTCATTGTGGGTTTACATTTCGCCAGCCAATCGCATCGTCCAGTATGCAGATGGTTGGAGCATTTGAATGTGACAGTGGCCTTATGCTGGACTGCACGGGTACATCAAGGCAGGACTACTTGTCATCAAGGTTCCTGTCGACCACGGCTGACTCCCGCAAGGTAGGATCACCGCACTGTATACCAAACACATCGCAATACCTTCACATCTGCGCCTGCCGTCCCCTGACAAGTAGTGGACTCCCTGCAACATTCTGCAGCATGCTGCACCGTTGATCGGAGACAAGGAGCAGCCGGACTACGGAATTACCGTCCAATGCATAGGCTGTAGTTAACAGCACAAGAGAAACGGCTTCGTATGGAGCGGTGCCGTGACAGGAAAGCATGGACTGTCGGAGATGGATGGTGTCGCACAGTGTTCAGCGGTGAATCGTGGTTCTGTACTACACCGGATGTCCGTCGTTGGCTAGTATGGCGGTGATCTGGGTACTTGTCGGACTCTTCCGATGGTTTGGAGAGACACAGCGGTGTTATCTTGCTCTCATGGCGTGCGGCACCATCGGGTATGACTTCAGATCACGGCTAGTAGCGCTTGACGAAACTCTTGACGGGCACGTCACAGGCATCCTGCTTTTCGCGGATGATGCTGTAGTATACAGAGACGTTGCGGCATTAGAAAATTGCAGCGAAATGCAGGAAGATCTGCAGCGGATAGGAACTTGGTGCAGGGTGTGGCAACTGACCCTTAACGTAGACAAATGTAATGTATTGCGAATACATAGAATGAAGGATCCTTTATTGTATGATTATATGATTGCGGAACAAACACTGGTAGCAGTTACTTCTGTAAAATATCTAGGAGTATGCGTACGGAACGATTTGAAGTGGAATGATCATATAAAAGTAATTGTTGGTAAGGCGGATGCCGGGTTGAGATTCATTGGAAGAGTCCTTAGAAAATGTAGTCCATCAACAAAGGAGGTGGCTTACAAAACACTCGTTCGACCTATAATTGAGTATTGCTCATCAGTGTGGGTTCCGTACCAGATCGGGTTGACGGAGGAGATACAGAAGATCCAAAGAAGAGCGGCGCGTTTCGTCACAGGGTTATTTGGTAACCGTGATAGCGTTACGGAGATGTTTAACAAACTCAAGTGGCAGACTCTGCAAGAGAGACGCTCTGCATCGCGGTGTAGCTTGCTGTTCGATTTCGAGAGGGTGCGTTTCTGGATGAGGTATCGAATATATTGCTTCCCCCTACTTATACCTCCCGGGGAGATCACGAATGTAAAATTAGAGAGATTCGAGCGCGCACGGAGGCTTTCCGGCAGTCGTTCTTCCCGCGAAGCATACGCGACTGGAACAGGAAAGGGAGGTAATGGCAGTGACACGTAAGGTGCCCTCCGCCACACACCGTTGGGTGTTTCGCCGAGTATAAATGTATAAGTAGATGTACCTGTCATAGGACTGTATCGTGGCGCCACTTTTTAACAGGACAGTGCTCATCAACACATGGCACGTCTCTCTGAACAGTCTGCGTGATGTTGAGATACTCCCGTGGCCAGCAAGATGATCAGATCTGTCCGCGATAGAATAGCACTCCGTCTCAAGGCCACAAGTGGCCCATCGGGATCATCCAACCGCCGTGTCATCCTCAGCTGAGGATGCGGAGAGGATGGGTACGTGGTCAGCACACCGCTCTCCTGGTCGTTATGATGGTTTTCTTTGACCGGAGCCACCATTATTCGGTCAAGTAGCTCCTCAATTGGCATCACGAGGTTGATTTCACCCCGAAAAATGGCAACAGTGCATGGTGGCCCGGATGGTCACCCATCCAAGTGCCGGCCGCGCTCGATAGCGCTTAACTTTGGTGATCTGACGGGAACCGGCGTATCCACTGCGGCAAGGCCGTTGCCAGCCGCGATAGAATATGTGTAGACCAATTCGGACGTCAACTTTTATCCAGTGCTAATATATATCAAGGACCAGCTACGAAAGTTGTGGTACGTCTTGCCTCAGGAGAGGAGGCAACTGATTTTTGACACCCTTCCTAACCCAATCAGTGCATACATCCACACCAGATGGAATGCAACGTCTTACTAATAAGTGCGCTCATGCTGCCAAGTTCCTTGTAAGCACTAAAATAACATCACATACCCTCGCAATCCGTGAAGTTTCATTTCGTTTTATCCTCTCCTTCTGAATATTTCACTTTTTTTTTTTGTCAGGCAGTGTACACAAGCGATCTGATGTATAGGGTATGCAGCAATCTGCGACTGTTTGTGAATGACGCTGTAGTGTACAGGCAATTCTCATCGTTGAGTCACTGCAGGAGGATAAAGGATGATTTTGATAGAATTTCTATTTGGCGTGATCGATGTGGACTTGCTCTAAAGGTGGAAAAATGGAAATCGTTGCAAGTGGGTAGGAAAAACAACCTTGTAATGTTCGAAAATAGTATCAGTAGTGCGTTGACACATTTACGTCGGTTAATATCAGGGCTAACACTGCAAAGCGAGTATTTAGGATCCCCACAATGAAGAAATTCAAGGGCTTGTTATTAAATTTGTTCCGGTACACTCGACCAACACGTATTACATCTTCAGAAAAAACTTCATAACCCTTAAATTTGTATACGAGCTTAACAAGTTTCTCTTTTCCGGAAATGTTTTTCCTGCCATTGCCAGTTTACATGTTACATCCTCTTTAATTCGGCCGTTGTCAGCCATTTTGCTGCCCAAATAGCTTCTCAGCCCGATCTACCAGCATCACCTGATTTAAGGTGATTGGACTTCATTAACCTTCTTTTACTTTTGTTGGTACCAACGATCGACGATCAATGGCAGATACGTTTTCCGGTGTATTTTTCTAGGTAAGGCTCTCGATTTACCAACAGCACGTGTTCGAGGAATTGAAGTGACTGGGCACTGAATTCCCTCTGAAAAAGGAGCGTACAAGTAAGAGAATCAAATTAATGTATGAAACACTATTAAATCGAAAACATTTCCAAATTTTAGTGATTTTGGAATGGACATCTAGAAAGTAAACTACTTTAGTAGATGGAAACAAAAAGTTTATCTGAAGTCATGAGCTTTATGTACACAACAGTTCGTATTTTGGTTAGTTTGAGGAAAGTAGCAGGAGTGATATTTTACAGGGAGCGAAAAGACTTCTACTGCCACTACTTTCCTCAAGCTAACCAAAATATGAACTTCTGTGTACATAAAGCTCATGATATCAGGTAGACTTTACTGTTTTCACTTAATGCAGAAGTTTACTCTCTAGATGTCCATTCCGGAAGTACCAAAAAAAGTTTTTGAGTTTGGCTGTTCAAATGGCTCTGAGCACTATGGGACTTACCTTCTAAGGTCATCAGTCCCCTGGAACTTAGAACTACTTAAACCTAACTAACCTAAGGACATGACACACATCCATGCCCGAGACAGGATTCGAACCTGCGACCGTAGCGGTCGCGCGGTTCCAAACTGTAGCGCCTAGAACCGCTCTGCTACCTCGGCCGGCAGTTTTTGAGTTGTAGTGTTTCATACAGTAATGAGACATTTTAACTCTCTTACTTCTATACTTTTATTGTGGTGTGGGAACTCAACGTCCAGGCAGTTCAGCTCCTGGAAAGGGCGACTTGGTAAGTGGAGGGCCTTGACTAGACAAATGCACCGGAAAACGGATCCGTCATTGATCTTCGATCACAATTATAAGGAAAGACTGATCACCGGGAGGCACAGATCTTTAAACATTAATTTGAAAGTGTCTTGTGCCGTCTCCCAGCTGAAAGACTAGCACAGGGTCCCTTCAGGACAACCAGTTTCCTCTAAATGCTACATATGCTGAAATCCTGCTGTAAACTGTACTAAAAAAAAAAAAAAAAAAAAAAAAAAAAGATGTTCAGAATGACGAACTACTTGACCTTTTTCGATAATCCGAATGTTTCAGTTTCAATTAATAGCCCACAGAAAATGCACAAGTTTCACTGACTTCCGCAATTGTACTTCGTCTTCTATTCAAATCTACAAATTTCTTAGTGTCTTTTTCGTCCATATTTTAGAAAAGTTGATCACAGAAACTGCTTTTCGTCTGGTATATTTTTGTAATACTTCATAGTTCACGTTTCTAAATGTTGAATTAGTACTAAAAAAGTGATTCTCGTCCTTTTTAAAATTTATATATCATGAATAGCCACTTTGAGCCCCTCTGCCCAGCCGGCTGGACGTTTGAGAATACTAATCCAGGAAAAGAGAAATAAACGTTTTATGACTCATTCACGACACCTGATGGAACATCCGAATAAAAATATTTTTGAAATATTTGTTGACTTTCCCTTATGTCTTTAAACGCTGTTTCTCTCGCTAAGTTTACTTTTGCTGCTATTATTGAGTTTAGCAGGCAAACTTTTCCGTGATCACTGTATGCTGTAATTAAACTAGACACAGAATGTCTAGATATGCTTAACAGATTTTTGTCTGTTGTGAGTGATGCTCGAGCTAAACAAGGATCTATAATTGAATCTAAGGCCTAACATGACAATTTGTTAACCAAGAGGAAAACTGGGTGCTCACACAGCAACGATCATAAGCGATTTTCATCAGCCTTGGATCAGAACCGAATTACAATTTGTATTCACGACCATAGTGATTTCAAATCTTAGGATTAACTTGAAGTTCATGCAGCGTCCTTAATTTTTCCATAAAGCACTTCTTATTTTCCCTCAAGTCACTGTAGAAGACGCCTAGAAATTCCAAATGAAAGCGGGTTACAACAAAACCTCTAACGAGTTTCTCGTAGCAATGATTTAAGAATGAACTTCTTCTTTACCAATCACATAAACAAGAACTCTCTGGAAACCTATGAGTAGTAATAACATTCTGATGTTATATGGCCTCTTCAGTGGTGTTGTTGACATCTTCTCAGAGGTGATCGAATTCTGATAGGAACATTTTCATGGAAATATCTGGTTCTTCGGCAAAGACCAGGCGGAATATTCAAATCAGGGTACTGTGCGTATGCACCAGACGACTGCCATTTTACAAAAAGCGTCCGTCCTCCGATAATTACGCGCCAGCGAGAAGTACGGAACGCTACCTCTGCACTCCAATGAAGCCCACTGTATCTTGTTTACGGGCAAGTTTGTGAGCATACAGCAGTCTGGGCACATCGTAAACGCAGCGATTTAGGTGCAGGAGTCGTACTTATGCAAATGAACGGGCTTCCCACTCAAGCTGATGGCATTCATGGATTCCTCCAGCTCTACCTGTTCTTTTCGTTACCTCCACTGCATTCCAGTTCGTCACACTGTCATATGCAGCCGATCTCGGCGTCCTAAATAAGACTCCGTTTTGAGATCTCTACACTCTGTATAACTATTGATTATTTATAGAACTTCTTTGTCATAGGGATTATTTACACGTTGCTAGCGGAATTTGTCGGAGAAGTCTAGTATTTACACAGACCTCATAAACAGACTACACTATCCGATTAAACGTATTCAGGCACCTATTAGTGGACGTTACATCTACATCTACATTTATACTCCGCAAGCCACTCAACGGTGCCACTGTCATTACCTCCCTTTCCTGTTCCAGTCGCGTATGGTTCGCGGGAAGAACGACTGTCGGAAAGCCTCCGTGCGCGCTCGAATCTCTCTAATTTTACATTCGTGATCTCCTCGGGCAGTATAAGTTGGGGGAAGCAATATATTCGATACCTCATTCAGAAACGCACCCTCTCGAAACCTGGACAGCAACCTACTCTGCGATGCAGAGCGCCTCTCTTGCAGAGTCTGACACTTGAGTTTGCTAAACATCTCCGTAACGCTATCACGCTTACCAAATAACCCTGTGACGAAAAGCGCCGCTCTTCTTTGGATCTTCTCTATCTCCTCCGTCAACCCGGCCTGGTACGGATCCCACACTGATGAGCAATACTCAAGTATAGGTCGAACGAGTGTTTTGTAAGCCACCTCCTTTGTTGATGGACTACATTTTCTAAGGACTCTCCCAATGAATCTCAACCTGGCACTCGCCTTACCAACAATTACTTTTATATGATCATTCCACTTCAAATCGTTCCGTACGCATACTTCCAGATATTTTACAGAAGTAACTGCTACCAGTGTTTGTTCCGCTATCATATAATCATACAATAAAGGATCCTTCTTTCTATGTATTCGCAATACATTATATTTGTCTATGTTAAGGGTCAGTTGCCACTCCCTGCACCAAGTTCCTATGCGCTGCAGATCTTCCTGCATTTCGCTGCAGTTTTCTAATGCTGCAACTTCTCTGTATACTACAGCATCATCCGCGAAAAGCCGCATGGAACTTCCGACGTTAATGTTGGGTGTGTCCATCTCTCGTCTTTATAACAACATAAACTCTGCTGGAGACGCGTTGAGTGAGGTATCTGAATCTCTGTGGCGCAATGGGAGACCACTGCTAACCAAGAGCTGAAACTGGAAAAGGTAGTGATGTTGGACCCTGGGATCTGGAGCGTTCTAACTCATCCCAAAGATGTTTCATTGGGCTCAGGGTGCGACTCTTGGAGAGAACGGGGAGGAGGGAGGCGGGGGGGGGGGGGGGGGGGGGGGGGCGGGGGGTTGGAAGATGGAAATCCATTTCGGGAATGTTACTGTCCACAAACCATTATCTCACAGATGCTTCTTTAAGACAGGGTGCATTGTCACCCTTATACAGACAGTAATCTTCACCGAACTGTTCCTCCACCGTAAGCAGTACACAGTGCTGTAAAATGTGTTCATAGCTTTCCATAGACAGCGTTTTTCACGCACAATAAAGGACCATACCCTAACCACGAAAAATTCCTTTATACCATAACACACATCCACGTACTTCACAACTGTCAGTTAACATTATGGCAGGTAACATTGTCCAGGCATTCGCAAACCCAAATCCTTCTGTCGGATTGCACAGGGTATAACGTGATTGTCCGCAGCTCGTGGTCGTGCGGTAGCATTCGCGCCCGGGTGCCCGGGTTCGATTCCCGGCGGGGTAGGGGATTTTCTATGCCTCGTGAGGACTGGGTGTTGTGTGATGTCCTTAGGTTAGTTAGGTTTAAGTAGTTCTAAGTTCTAGGGGACTGATGATCATAGATGTTAAGTCCCATAGTGCTCAGAGCCATTTGAACCAAATAACGTGATTCGTCACTCCAAATCACTCGTTTCCAGTCAACCATTGTCCAGTGGCGGCGCCCTTTACATCATTTCAAGCGTTGCCCAGTATTAGCTACAGAAATGTGGAGCTTCTGACGAACTGCTCGACCATTGTATCCCATTGTTTTAAACTCTCTACGCACAGTCTTTATGCTGACTGGACTGCTAATATCATTTTGGAACTCATGAGTGATTCCTTCCGCTGATTCCAAGCGATTTTTTACAGCCACCCTCCGCAGTGCTTTATAGTCTCTGTCCATGAGTACTTAAGGACTGCCTGATGTTGGTTTAGCTGTGATTGTCCCTTCGTATTTCCATCTCACAATCACATCACCAACAGTCGACCTGGCCAGCTTTAGGAGGGTTGAAGTATCCTTGATGGATTTGTTGCTTATGTAACAACCAGTGACTAGCCCACGTTCAAAGTCACTGAGCTCTCCTGATCGAGCCACTCCGTTGTTAATGCTTCTCTACTGACATCAAAATACTCCCCGCCTGGTTTTATTCTGGCTGCTCTGTCTGTCGTGAAATCTAGTGGTTAATTCTGCATTACATACAGGTGTCCAGATATTTTTGATAAGACGGTTTACATGTCACTGAAGCCTTACCTGTAGTGTCGAGTAGCATCAGTAACGTGCCTACTACAGAACAGAAAATGTGTGCGAGTCTAATTTTGAAAATTGTACAGCAACCGGCATGTGAAAAGACTGGGAAAAACTAGAGAATCCATAGAAAATGGCAGAGGAGCCAAGGGCGGCCAACAGCGCGACACTGAGTTAGTTGTATGACGACAACAACAAGAGAAAGAACGCAGGCACGTTGGAAAAGCAAGACCAACGAGTAAGCCAAGGGTGAAAACCTAAGCTGTAGCGAGATCTATACAAGAGCACAGTGAAATCACGGCTAAAGAAAGAGCCGCTGAATGACTAGCTTTAAAAAGCAGCCACGAGCATTGATAGGTCAGCAACATGTATGTGTCCCCGCGGCCAGTACTGAAGGAGCTTCACCAGTGCTCGCAGATGGTACAGTGTCGTCTAGATAGTGGCTATCATCGAGCTGTACGCCCTCTGATGGGTTTTGAAACTTGCCGGGTGAGATACTAGATCTCTCTCCCCTGAAATAGACGCAAAGGGCCAGAAGCTTCCTGGACGATGCTTTGGGAGGCGAATTGATGGCTCATTTTGTGTCCTGGTTCTTAAAGCTGGTGGCTGGTAGGGCAAAACTAGAATGTCTCGCAACGTTCTGGCGCGTGGCGAGAGGGTGAAGATGGTCAAGGGTGTGGAGGGTGAGGTGAGACTTCCACCTCCATGTCAGCGTCTACAGGAACTGCTGCTGGTGCCCTGAAGAGGAAGTTATGGGTGTTTATAAATGAATATCGGGGTTTTAACGCTTTATAATATTTATTATATTAAACTTACAGTTATAAATGATATGTCAAATGAAAGAGCAACTCAGACAGTTTTACCAAGAACCTTATAAATGTTCAATGTGAGCACCATTTGTCACACGGCACACATTAAGTCCATAGCCGAGTTCCTCCCAAATGTTGATAAGTGTATCTCCAGCGATTGTAGCAACAGCTGCTTCAATCCAGTTTCTCAATTCAGGGCGGTCTGCTGGTGGCGGAGGCACGTATACACGATCCTTGATGAAGCCCCAAAGGAAAAAATCGCATGGCATTAGGTCGGGTCAACGTGGAGGTAGAGTGAAGTTCAACCAATCGCGTACTGCGCATGCGCGCTGGTGCCAAAAACAACTGTTTGAGTTGCTCTTTCATTTGATATATCATTTATAACTGTGAGTTTAATGTAATAAATATTATAAAGCGTTAAAACCCGATATTCATTTATAAATACCCTGTACTGGTGTGGGTGTGGCAATAGCAAAGACATGCAGTACACGTCCGATTGAGGCGTTTACAATTGTGTAGTTGGTTCGCATGGACGATGTTGGTTGGTATGACGACGCTCCAAACCTTTGGGAAACTATTGTGAGATACCACTCACAGGTGGTAAGACCGTAGCCGGCATACACATGTCTCTTGCCCTGTATAGGCGTGCCCCACACTGCTGAGCCTGGCAGATAGTGTGCAGCATGCAGGACCCAGATTCTTGGGGCTGTGGGGCCAGCAGATGGAGAAAGAGTACGTGGTTATCGCCAGTGGGGGAGAGGCTACGGTCGTGGACAGGAGTGGTGCTGTATGTGCTCAGAAATATCGCGAATGCAGCTGTGGTGATGGTGATTCCTACTATTTTTAACATTTGCTGTATAAAACGTCTGCATCATAAGTTCTGCTTCGCTTCTGGAGAACGGGGTGAAACGGTGGACTAAATAGGTGTTTCATGCCGTTTGAGGCGCGTAACTGTTCGAAAGCAATCGTTGTCACTTGGGACCCATTGTCTGGCACGATGGTCAGGGGAAGCCCTTGGATAACCAGAATCTGGACGAGTGTATGAAGGGTGGTATTATTGGTGGTGGATGCCATGCTGACCACATAAGCGTCCACGACTATGAGCCACATAGAGAGCAAAAAAGGGGTCGGCAAAGTGCAAATAAATGCAGTCCCACACGCAATGAGGGGTGGGCCAAGGGGCAAAAAATTGGGGCAGAGCAGCCTGGTGCTGGGCACAAGTGGATCAACTGCGCACCATGACTTCCACGTCTTTGTTCTGCCCCATTCAGTGCGCATGTCGCCTTCTAACGACTTTTATCTGTCACATGCCTCAATGTCCATGATGAGGGTATTGCAAAACTTGAGGCCACAGGGTAGTTAGGACGACAACATTGTGAGTATCTGACTCAGGCCTGGATCTCTGGGTAGCGTTCTTTCAAAATGTGTGAACCACCCATATTACATGCATATAACGCCATAAATTAGGGTCATGGAGTGTGTCTGTAGCAATTCGAGCAGCTCGGAAACCCATCCAAGGCAAGTCGCCGTTACTCGCCTGTACGGAAATGTGAAATTTCCTGCTGGTCAAGGGCTGGAACTGGCCTCGTGGATGGGCGAGACAGAGTATGTGCATTTGCATGCTGTAATGTGGACTCGTATTTAATTACAGGAACTGAGGAAAAGCGGCTAATGCTGGAGTCTCTGTGCTGTCCACTCTGGAAGCAGGTAGCGTGGCCTGAAGAGCACGACCAATGGTTTGTGGTCTTTAATGAGTGTAAACTTAGCCCTGAATAAGTGAACAGGGAATTTATTAGTAGCAGGTGTAATCGACAACGTCTTTTTCTGTCTGCGAGTAGTCCTTTGCTCAGTATCGTCATTATTCCTAAGAGCACAAATGACATATTGGAAGGCATCCGCAGCCGAAACCAGTCCACGTGATGGTTAAAATGGCGTAAGACAGGGTGCCGTACGTAGCAGACGCTTCAGCTGTGTGAAATCATGCTTGCAGGCAGCCGTTCACTTGTACTGAACGTCCTTCTTCCATGACTGGTTTTTTAGATGCATAATATGGGTCGCATGGGAAACGAACTTAGTTCCTGTACATATTGGGGAGAGCGGAAGAACCAATAGCTATGACATTTTGTTCACTGGGCTTGATCCCTTCGTACCTTCATTAAGTAAATGTTATGGAATTCCACTTCCATCTGAAAAAACTGGCATTTGTGTGAATGGCACTTGAGCAGTGCTTCACATAATGTGTAAATACGGTGCAAAGGTTGCGCAGTTAATCCTGACGTGTAGTGCCTGTCACAAATTATCGAGGTAGTTAGTGCGAACAGGGACGAACAGGGTTAATTGCTCCAGGTACCTCTGGAAGATTACCGGAGCGGAAGGGATCCCAAGGGGCAGGCGCTTATATTTGCATAAGCCAAAAGGAGTGCTGATACCCGTAATGCTTTGTGATTCTTCATCCAGTGGGACCTGCAAATAGGAGTCGGCGAAGTCAGTTTTAAAAATACATTCAGCTTCACCAAGTCTGGGAATTAATTGACAATTTAAAATATCCGCATAGCCAAAGGAAGCCATTGGCTCCTCGACCGCTACGACGGGTTCGCCCCAAGTGCTGTTTTTATCAGATTCAATCACCCCAGCTTGGTGAAGGTGATCGAGTTCCCGCTAAACAGCCGTCTGCAGGAAGACAGGAATGGGTCATACCCGGCAGAAATAGGGCACTGCGTCTGGACTAAAGGGTATATGAGCCTGGAAATCTGTAGCGCACCCCAGAGCAGGTTCGAATATAGGTGCGAACGCAGCACGAAAGTCGTCGAGTTACTGGAAGGGAAACGTGTCAGATACGGCCTGAAACTTATCAGTGCTGGAGAGCACGAACAACAAGGCATCCAGACCAAAAATGTATGCGGCTGAGTGACTATCGACAGCAAATAGTGTCATCAGCCGTGCGGCAGTTTTGTATGCAGCTGCGATTGTGAATTGATCCTGGAGGTTATTCGAACTGATGCCATGTACATTGGTACAGAAGGACGGGGCCAACTCAGGGGAAACCAGACGAGCGTACGTTTGGAGGATCACCAAGGAAACGGTAGCTCCTGTGTCCATCTGGAAACGGTTGGCTTGACTCGTAATTGTGCGGTCGGTAAACAACCTGGCAGCTCAAGGATGCTGAGGAGTTCATGCACCGTTCCCTGACAGAAGTGGGGAACAGGTTCCAACTGTTGCAACGCTTTACTGCAGACAGTTCGGAGCAACGGACGCATCTTCTCGAAAGTGAGTGCGACAGGGTTCGAGAGGGGTACCAACTTCTTCAGTAGTGAAAACGTCTCTTGCGAAGCCCAAGAGAGGAAGAGTATCCATTGGAGGGCGTCGTCTGAGACCCAAAAAGCAGCCAATACATCTCTCAGAACCCTGTGACGTCTTTAAACGGTGCAAACGCGAGTGGAGGCCCTCTGCCTGGGAAGTGAACAGTATACCAAAGGTAACTTACCTTAGAAATCAAGGCGCCGCTGTCACATCAGTGCTGTATTGGCTTCCTTCCTTCTTTCCCTCCCACAGTAGTTCCGCGAGAACCACGAACCTGAGAATGGTGGCACTGCGATCGCTTGCTACTCGTCGACTCATTCTCTCTTACTGAATCGTGCAGGAGTGTAAGGCCAGTCGTGACCTAGTACGGATCTTGAGTGCACGATCTTGATGGTGTAATATAGCAGTGACAGGGCTAAATGTCCGATTGTCGGGTACAGATGGCCTCTAACGAAACAGTGTTTTGTGACGCTGTGGAGGGTGCAAGACGAAAATTAAGTGATGTAGTCAACGTAATTGTAAATTTGCTTCATTAGAGTAAAAACATCCGGTGCTATAGTTCACCCTTGCGACGAAAAACATAACAAAGTTCGTCTAGTGCGAACAAATTGGTTGCATTCGTATTTATTCTAATTCCCTTATGAGAAAACATATGTGCAACGACAAACGAAAATTGGGCACAGAGCAACGTCACTGTTGTATTACTACAACCAAAAAGCGCTCTTTTTGTGTATTATTTCAATAGTAGCAACTTGCGTTTTGGGCTTATAGTAAATTGTGTAGCTTAACATTCACTTCTGTAACTTTTTCGAAGACAGCTGCAAATTTATTTCAATAATTAATCATCATTTTTGAGAACATAGATCATCACCGTGTCCCGTTTTCTTGTATAATCGTCACAGATCGGTAACCTTTCGATAGTGTGTGTATTCCATTGTCATTGTAAGACGTTCTCTATATAGAGAATAAATATTAAAATAAATCTTTAGCAGTCTTCGAAAAATTTTTATACATACATACATACAGACATATTTGTATATGTATATACAGAGGGTTTACTTTAACTGAAGACATTGAAATATCTCGAAAACTACACACGGGATCAAAAAAAAGCTATAATACAAATTTGTTTGTATCGGAGGGAGACATACAGTGATAACCACCGAGCGAGGTGGCGCGGTGGTTAGCACACTGGACTCGCATTCGGGAGGACGACGGTTCAACCGCGTGTCCGGCCATCCTGATTTAGGCTTTCCGTGATTTCCCTAAATCGCGCCGGCCGATGTTGTGGCCGAGCGATTCTAGGCGCTTCAGTCTGGAACCGCGCGATCGCTACGGTCGCAGGTTCGAATCCTGCCTCGGGCATGGATATGTGTGATGTCCTTAGGTTAGTTAGGTTTAAGTAATTCTAAGTTCTAGGGGACTGATGACCTAAGATGTTAAGTCCCATAGTGCTCAGAGCCATTTGAACCCTAAATCGTTCCAGGCAAATGCCGGGATGGTTCCTTTGAAAGGGCACGGCTGACTTCCTTCCCCATCCTTCGAGACCTATAACCTCGCTGTTTGGTCTCTTCCCCCAAACAACCAACCAACCAGTGATAACCACACCCACCCTGTACGTGGCTAGTGGGGGGTAACTTTGAAATCCTCAATAGGAACCCCCATTTTTTATTGCAGAATACGATTATACGGGAAAATTTACATACGTTTTGTCTGATGTATTTTCTCCGTCTCGTCACAGATAGCGCTGTAATCGGAGGTATTGAAATGAGCCCTCAATTGCGTTTTACGACATGCTACTCAATGGCCCTTGAATATACAGTGGCACGTGCAGCCCCACCTTTATGCTGCGAGAGTAGAACAGGACAGTCTTTCATAACTTCTTATTTAAACCCTATTCACAATGTTGTATGCCTTCGACATATAGAACAGGGGAAGCGCCACTGTGGCCCTGTACAGACAAGTACGATAATGGGGATACGTTTTATGCAGTGCGTTACGCGTACATCGACTCGGCGATAATACTGGACAACAGCTTCACCAGCGCATTTAACTTTGACGGCACTGGCCAGTCACCTTGTCCAACTAAGCTGCAGTGATGTGAACAGTTGGTAGTAAAGACGTAAAAAGAGACGAGCAGATAACAATATAGCTTTGAATGTCATTTTTAGAAGGAAAGAAATAACGTAAAACTCAGGCGGCACACTTCTTAGGTGATCTGATGGAAAAAGTGACATGCTCTCGATCTTAGCAAACATATTATTGTAACTGAAAACAAGAGAGATGAAAATTCCGGACTTAACAAGCGTAGTTTTTCTGCGTGAGCTACAGCTGCTTAAAAGTGCACTGCCGGGATTTCACCATGTTTTTAAATATTTAAACCACTGAAGGTTTTACAGTCAGTCGTCTTGTAACCTCTGAACCCTTCCATATGGGACTCTGAGGAATGTATTTCAGTACTGCTACGTTGATAACGAGTCTAACAGCAACATAGTCCCAAGCCACCAAAAAATCTACATTTCCCTCTTTTATGACGTGCTGTTCTGCATTTCGCCATCGTTCAACAGCGATGTGTCACAAAGCTTCATGCATTATTCCCAGTACGTTTGGCAGCTTAAATGTCTTGTGATTTCTCGCAACAAATCCTTTAACTTGGCTCCAGATCAATTCTATTGGGTTCAGATTGCAGTGTTAAGGTGACAACTGTAAAAATGCAGCATTTGTACAGTGTGCTCGACGCCGTGATAACTATTGTTTTCCATGTTTCTACGACCCTTATCACTCTGGCTCCTGTGAGACCACACCTGCCCTACAAAACAGTAGACATATTCAAACAAAGAATATATGAATTTTCACTTTCCCCCAAAAAATTTAATTGTGTAATGTTTTCTTAGCTTCAACTATCTTTAACAATCAGTTATAAAATTCGATAACTAAGAATGTGTATTTGCAGTAAAAACCAGAATTTTGCGTGTGATACATAATTAGAAACTAGAAGACGTGCATTTTTCTTGAAAAAATTATTAGTTAACTATGGGTTAATTGCCATATATTGGATGAATTTCATATTTAAATTATTTAGGTATTCAAACCAATAAAAAAATTGGAGACCACAACGGGTTCCGAACCGCAGCCCGCCAGGACACTCGATTACCAATCTATTACGCCACGCAAACAATTGTAATACCACCCTTACATTTAGGATATACTGTTTCTCGAAAAACGTCAGAGCTGATTTTTCTGTGTAATCTTGTGAAAAATATTATGAACAACTTGTTTCTAGCTATTAATATAACAGTTCCTCGCGAATGTTTCACGGTACTTATGAACAGCGAGACAATCAGAGCACAAGTAGTGCTTACAGACACTGTGACTACACCATTTTCGAAATAAAAATTACGTAGCTGAAGTGTGTTGTTGTCGTGGTCTTCAGTCCAGAGACTGGTCTGATGCACCTCTCCATGCTACTCCATCCTCTGCAAGCGTCTTCACCTCCCAGTATCTACTGCAAGCTACATCCTTCTGAATCTGCTTAGTGTATTCATTCCTTGGTCTCCCTCTACGATTTTTACCCTCCACGCTGCCCTCCAATGCTAAACTGGTGATCCCTTGATGCCTCAGAACATGTCCTACCAACTGATCCCATCTTCTAGTCAAGTTGTGCCACAAACTCCTCTTCTCCCCAATTCTATTCAATACCTCCTCATTAGTTATGTGATCTACCCATCTAAGCTTTAGCATTCTTCTGTAGCACCACATTTCGAAAGCTTCTATTCTCTTCTTGTCCAAACTAGTTATCGTCCATGTTTCACTTCCATACATGGCTACACTCCATACAAATACTTTCAGAAACGACTTCCTGACACTTAAATCTATACTCGATGTTACCAAATTTCTCTTCTTCAGAAATGCTTTCCTTGCCATTGCCAGTCTACATTTTATATCCTCTCTACTTCGACCATCATCAGTTATTTTGCTCCCCAAATAGCAAAACTCCTTTACTACTTTCAGTGTCTCATTTCGTAATCTAATTCCCTCAGCATCACCCGACTTAATTCGACTACATTCCATTATCCTCGTTTTGCTTTTGTTGATGTTCATCTTATATCCTCCTTTCAAGACACTGTCCATTCCGTTCAACTGCTCCTACAAGTCCTTTGCTGTCTCTGACAGAATTACAATGTCATCGGTGAACCTCAAAGTTTTCATTTCTTCTCCATGGATTTTAATACCTACTCCAAATTTTTCTTTTGTTTCCTTTACTGCTTGCTCTATATACAGCTGAAGTATGATTAATAAAACGTTGATGACTGTTAATACATCACACTGTCTTTAATAAGATATCTAATACATAAGTTGGACATACTTCCAAGAGCGGAACAAGATCAGTGTTCGAGAGCTATGGCTGCTGACCAATCATCGCATTTGTCTTCGTTTACATCAGGTTTATTCTTGTGATGAAATATAGTACAGCTATTACATTAGCTTCTCCTCTAACAGATTTGCTTCGTTTCCTTTTGCCCATCTGTACCCTGCCATCAGACATTAAGGCGTTCACAGCCGTGTAAAGGTATGAACGAGAGCGGGCTCTCTCTGGAAAACGCTCGCCATACAAGGCAACAGCAGCCTCAACATTTCTCCTACATTCTCCGCAGATCAGGATCATTTCAATTTTTTCCTCTGTGGTTGCAACATCATTCGTCCACTTGCACGTCTGTTCACCAAATGACAGGTAGATGCGCAGGCAATAAACACCGCGCATGTATTGTAATGTCTATCTGTTCTATGTCTGCACGATATCTGAGCTTCGGTCGCCGAGTACTTCCTGTTATGATACATCGTAGTTCGCTACCCGCCCACAGTGGAGCGTCGAATATTCCCCTGTTCGATATGTCGAAGGAGTACAACATTGCGAATAAGGTTTCCAATTAGAAGTTATGAAATACCGGTCTGTCCTACCCTCCCAACATGGAGGTCGGGCCCCACGTGCCACTGGATATCCAAGGGCCATTGAGCAGCATACCGTACATTACGATTGCTTACCCATTTCTATTCCTCCGATTCACCTGTGGCGAAACGAAGAAAATGCTTCAAACAAAACGTGTGTAGATTTTGCCGTAGAATCGTAATCTCCAATAAAAAACGGAGGTTCGCATTGAAGATTTCGACGTTGTCCCCCAACCCCAGGCATTGGGTGGGGTGGCAAGTTGAGTGTAGTATCGTTCGACGTCCCACTCCGAGACAAACAAATTGAAATTGTAACTGTTTTTGATCCGATGTGTAGTTTTCGAGGCATTTCAATGTCTTAAATTAAAACGAACACCCTATATATCCACCACCGATCAGTCAGGCTATATGCCCCGCCCCCCTCCATTTTATTTTAATTATACTCTTCTACACCAGTCCTGTCCCTCACTCATTTCAGAGTTTATGAACAACTTTTACATTAAAAGTCCACGTGCCACTCTCGCAATCAGTGGACTGGAAGTTGCCTATTTCAGGCACATTAAAAGCTTCTGCAAGATCTTGTTTATTTCTGTTGCTGCTAACCCAGTCACTGTGCTCAGCTGTCCTCAATACAAAACCTCACCAACCGACTCTTTGACTTCATTGGTAATTGATACTACTTTGTTTTCGATGAGATGATTATGCAGGGCATTGTACTAATATACTCGTAGGTACAAACGAAAAGGGCAGGTAGAGGACAACGAAACAAGCAAATAATCCTGATAAACACTGGTCCAAAGCCAGTGTTTTCCCCGATACAACAAATTACGACAGAGTGCATGAACAGCTTATAAAAGAGTCCATGAAGATCCAAACTGCACATATGCACTAGAGGACGACCACATTACAAAAAGTGTTCCGCATGACTACCGTTGCCGCGCGGGATTAGTCGAGCGGTCTAAGGCGCTGCAGTCATGGACTGTGCGGCTGATCCCGGCGGAGGTTCGAGTCTACCCTCGGGCATGGGTGTGTGTGTTTGTCCTTAGGATAATTTAGGTTAAGTAGTGTGTAAGCTTAGGTGCTGATGACCTTAGCAGTTAAGTCCCATAAGATTTCACTCAGATCTGAACACATCTGATTGGTTCAAATGGCTCTGAGCACTATGGGACTTAACATCTATGGTCATCAGTCACCTAGAACTTAGAACTACTTAAACCTAACTAACCTAAGGAGGTCACACAACGCCCAGTCATCACGAGGCAGAGAAAATCCCTGACCCCGGAACACATCTGACTACCGTTCATGTGAAGGTAGGCTTTCAGCACGTCTCCTAGTCGATGCCCGTACAGAAATCTCAGGCGCGTCCCGAATGCATTGAAAACCATCAACAATGCGTTCCTGTGTTCATCGACACCATCCACAGGGCTGAAATACAGCAAATCTTTTAAATATCCTCACAAAAATAGTCCAACGGGATCAAGTGGGAGGACCTGGTAGGCCATGCAACTGGCGAGCCACAACCAATACACTTGTCGAAACGCTATTTGCAGCACTTAGGTATCCGGAGTGATGATACAATCAAATGATGTCAGTGTGTCAGTTTGTAATTTACGCCTTACTTGCGGAGTTTCAAAATAACCGTAGCCTTAGAGTTAGCAGTGTTGTAACATTGGCTTAGCTGCACTTTTGCACACGTCGTATCGGAGAAACCGTCGTTTTCCGGATCTATGTTAATTAGGATTATTTGATGGTTTCCTTGCCCTATTCGCTCCTTTCGTTTGTACCTGTACAAAATCAAACACCGCCAGTATTATCTCCCAGCCTGCTTTCACACTTGATCTATTAAGTTCTTTCAGCCGCTGTTCAATCGTAGTGTGCTTAGCATCTATATCAGTACTATGCGAACAACTATGAAGTGCGTGGCAGAGGGTGTTTCCCATTGGACCACGCGTTAGGCTTCCTTCCCGTTCCATTCACGTACGGAGCGCGAGAAGAACGATTGAGGGAATGTTTGAACGCTGTAATATCTCTAATTTGTCTTCGCGGTCCGTACGTAAATGGCACGCAGAGGTTTGTTCTATATTCCTAGATTCCCCGCTTAACACTATTTCGTGGGACTTTGCAGATACACTTTTTCTGGATACTTGGCGTGTTTCTTCAGTGACAGCCAGTTAAGTTTCTTCAGCACCTCCGTGACGCTTAACCATGACATAAAACAGCCTGTGTCTATTCGTGCTGCCCTTCTTTGTGTGGGTTTAATATACCTTGTTAGTTATATCTGGTATTTCTCCCAAACGCTTGAGCAATCTTCGAGGATGGGCCACACGAGTGTTTTGTAAGCAAACTCCTTTGCAGACTGTTTCGATTTTGCTAGGATCCTACCAATGAATCAAAGTCTGCCACGAGCTTTACTCACCATGTAAGAGTTGAAAATTATAACCTTGTAAAATCCTAACCCAGGCATTTGTATGAGTTGACTGATTCCAGTTCTAACTCCCTGATACCGTAATAATATAATTCCTCGTTTTTGTGAGTTGTGAAAAGCAAAATTTCACAGTTCTAAGCATTTGAAACAAATTCCCACTCCCTAATTGTGTAGGATTTTGTGGACCGTACTCCACTATACATATCTGCATCATCCGCGAAACTTCACAGGTTACAATTAATGATACTTTTCTGGCCATTTGTGTACCATTACGAAGGTGTTTCGCTCTAACCTTTTACCCTCAACTTCGCCCCTGTACCTATACAGCACATATATTGCACAATTCTCCTCTTCCCACCCCTTTCTATCCATATCCTCCTCGGCCAGTCTCTGTCTATCTCGTCCTCTAACCTCTCTCTGTCGATCTCCTTTTCCGTCTTCCATTTCCACTATCCCTCTCCATTTTCACCTGCCTCCTACACCTCCCACTCTTCCTCCTCTGTCCATATCCTCCTCCCCCTCTCTTTTTGATCATATTCTCCTCTCTCTTCTCTCTGTACATCTCCCCTTTCCCTTCTCTCTGTTCGCCCATTCCTTTCCCCTCTCTCAGTCCACCATCTCCTACCCCTTTTCTCTGTCCATCTCCCCCCCCCCCCCCAACCTCACTATCCATCTCCTCTCTTCTCTCTCTGCTCGTCCGTGCCCATCTGCATATAAAGCCCCTGGAATATACTCTAATACAAACTATAAAACATGCCTGTCATGGAGAGCAGCCTCGATGTCAGGATGTGAAGGGTTAGCAAGCCTTCCCATCCCTCAGCCCTATGGAGCTATGTGCTTCTTATCCGTACAGTACTTCTTCCCAGACAATAAGTGTATACATCTATGTGGCTACATCTTTGTTTCTTCATTTTAAGGATCTGAAAGCTTCCTCTAATATTAGATTTGGTAATACAGACTTGCCTTACCTGACTTCGCTATCGATTTTAAATTTCGTACTGGTGTTTCATTCTTCAGTATGCTAATATAGGATGAATCAGTGCCTCCTTTCTTAAGGGCTGTTGGATACATATTTGCTTGAAACTGAATCGAAAACATTGTCTTAAAAGCTGTGAATCCCAGATATGCTAGGAAATAATACTCATTGTTCTTTCCATAATTTCGGTCGCAAATAGCAATTAGTCGGTTGTGCTATATTGACTTCCAAAGCTATAATATACAATTACTTAAATAAAATCTCAAGACATTGTTATGTAATTGGTGATAATTTTAGTGAATTTCTTGTACACATAGAGGAGGCTGACAGGTCTATAATTTTTCTTCTCTGTCTCCTTTCTTGTGGAATAGAACAATTGCAGAATTGCTCCAGGTTGCTTTCGCTGACATTCCGAAAATAATTTTGCAAGTCCCTTCCGCATAATTGTTTCTCCAGATTTTTATGTTGTTCCTGTACACAAAAAGGTTGGCGTTTTGTTCAGAGTTTCATTTGGATGATACGCGCCACTGTTTACACTGGCTGGTAGCTGAGTAAGCACAGCCGACACTGTGAGTTATACGTTCGCCACGAGAATGGCCCATGGACTGTTAAGTAGACGGGAGTTGAGCTTCGATAAACGTTAACACTGAACTAAACAGCGTGGTATTTTCATTGTGTAATTTTTGTATTCGTAGTGGCATTTACAACTCGTAAACTAAACCGAGAAAATGTGGCTTAACAATGCGGGTTGTTTACACCCGTATAACTGACTTGAATGTCACTGCAGCTGCGTGGCATTGAGTTACGTCTGTTTGCGGGGTGACGATTGCTGCGTCGTTTACTGTTCATCTGTTTGTCACAGTTATCGTTCACTTGATACCTCGTTTAGGGTAGGTTCTGTGTAACCTTGATCGTACTGGTTCTTAAAAATGTGTTAATGTTATCAGGTAACGGACTGACTTACATCTATACACTGCAAGCCACGATATGTTATGTGGCTGAGGATACTTTGTGTACCCACTGCCACTCCCTTACTTTTTTGTGCCATTCACGAGTGGTTCGCGGGAACAATTTATAAGCTTCTGTGCGAGCTTCAGCATCTCTCCTTCTAACTTCATGATCTTTTAGCGAAATGTACCTAGGAGGAAGCAATATATTCGTTACTTTCTAGAAACATAGGCTGTCGTATTTTTAATAGTAAACTACTCCGTGATGCACGAAGCCTCTCTTGTAGCGTCTGCCGCTGTAGTTGGATAAGCATCTCTGTAGGAGTTCTTCCTTAAAAATGTACCTTTGAGGAAATGCACTATTCTTCTATAAGTCTACTCTATTTTCTCTATCTTCTACCATTCGTATGTGGTATAGGTCCCAGACTGACCAGCCATACTCGGGTATCGGTCGAGGAGTGGTATTGTAAGCTACGCCCTTCATGTAAGGATTCTACCAAAGAACCTCGGTCTGTCACGTACCTTTCCCTATAATTAGTTTTATCTGGTCGTCCCATTTTAAATCACTCTGTTCCCACACTCCCAGACATTGAATGGATGTGACTGTTCATAGCGATTGTATGGCAATAGCGCAATCGTAGAATAACTTATCTTTTCAACTCTTTATGCGTAATACGTAACATATGTTTATGTTGAGGTCAAACTCACAATCCCTGCAGCAGCAGTGAAAATAGTTCCTTCCAGCAGCTGAATGCCTGGAATACCCAGAGATAGGCGAGCTGTCGTCCTGAGAATGAATGAGACATGGTCAGCACTTACATAGAAGACATTTTACTACATGTGTCGTCATAATTAACACAGCTTCAACCTTTCATCCTTTGTTATCGCTCGAGACCGGATCTGCCGCCTGCCTCGGCGGCAGGATGATTTCTTGCTGCTCCTTGTTTCTATCGGGAGGAATGTTGCGCACGTCCTCTGTCTGCGAATCATATAAATTCTGCTCGTTGTGGTTTCTTGTTTCGTTCACTTGTCTGACCAGCTTGCAGGAGAAGATGGAACAGAAACCCGGCCTTGGCTCAGACAGCTGCTGGGAAACCTCAACAAGGCTGGTCGGTGAACTGGGCGGGCGTTCGTTAGCCAGGCACGCGGGTATGGTTTAGGTGTGATCATTTCCCTGTTTTGCCAACGCTCCACACGTTACTCTGTACGAGCATATTTTAGAACTTTATTCTAGAGGCTAGAAGGGGCACTTTTTTGAAATGATTCTTACTTATCCATCCATCACTAAGTGAGAGGTAGCGTGATCAGATGAAAGTTTATCGTTCAGGAAAGATATACACACATCAAAACAAGCTTTGCTTCACCTCGGTTCCCAGAACTCCCGAAGATAGACGTAGACTGTAGATGTTGTATCACAGAGACAGTCCCTTTGACTGTTCAGAGATGTCATTAAACCCGCCCAAAGATGCATGCATGAGCAGCGCCTATTAGACGGAGGGGGTCCGACAGCTGATCATTTCCAGTCATTCCACCAGGAAGGAGGTACATGGTTCTTGTTGTCTGTAGTTCAACTATGCCTAGACGGTCAATACTGCGGTTCGATCGCGTCCGCATTGTTACGTTGTGCCAGGAAGGGCTCTCAACAAGGGAAATGTCCAGGTGTCTCAGTGTGAACCAAAGCGATGTTGTTCGGACATGGAGGAGGTACAGAGAGACAGGAACTGTCGATGACATGCCTCGTTCAGGGCGCCCGAGGGCTACTACTGCACTGGATGACCGCTACCTACGGATTATGGCTCGGAGGAACCCTAACAGCGGCGCCAACGAACTGTCAACGAACTTTGAGACGATTTGAGTGTGTCTTGAGGACCAAGTTGAGAACAGGAATGTTTCGTCGACGACGTCACCCAACGGTGCTACAGTGTTACTGTGTCAGACGTGGACGCGTTCGCTACCATCTGACGTCTTCAGTGCTGCCAGGTCCATTGCAAGGAATTTCGCTTGCAGCCCTTGAGCGTGCCAACACATGTGACTTGTCAAAGGTGTGGCCTAGCGGCAGACGTTAGCCGTCATAGGTTCGACGCTCCGTAGCGTCGTTGGATGAAGTTTCCGGACATGGGTTCTGAACCGTAAGTCGTTAATCAGGACACCCTCTACAAGTTTTCCAGTATCTTCTGTTACGCCATGTGGAGTGTGAATTGTGTTACTGACTGTATAATTGTTAACAACCTAAGATAAACTTACTTCAGTTTGGTAGCTAATTGAGACAGATGGTAACGTAACGTATAACCTGAAATACACCATATTTGTAAATTTATTAATGACACTAGATGCGCCGAAATCTCGTTTTCATAATGTCACGATGTTTTCATAATCAGATCTTTTACTCATTAAATTACCTTCCATTAGGAAAGTAGAATGCGCTCAAGGGGCCGCGCGAAGTGGCCGCACGGTTTGAGGCGCCATGCCACGAACTACGCGGCCTCTCCCGCCGGAGGTTCGAGTCCTCCCTCGGGCATGTGTGTGTGTGTGTGTGTGTGTGTGTGTGTGTGTGTGTGTGTGTGCTTTGTTCTTAGCATAAGTTAGTTTAAGTAGTGTGTAAGTCTAGGGACCGATGACGTCAGAAGTTTGGTCCCATAGGAATTCACACACATTTGAACATTTGCGCTCAAGGACTGTGCCATGAGTTTCAAAAATGATAGGGAGCAGCAATCAGTCGTCGTTTCCGTTCTAGCTTTATTAGAGCAGATCCAGATTTCGGCTAGTAGCTAGCCATTATCAGTGCAGTACGTCAGAATTCATTAAGTTTAATGAACTGTGACAGGAGCCCGAACAACAGGTGTAGACGTATCAGGGCATGAATAACAACTCTGAAATACTGCATTGATAATGGCTAGTTACTAGCCGAAATCTGGATCTGGTTTAATAAAGCTAGAACGGAAAAGACGATTGACTTCTGCTCCCAACGATTTTGAAAATCTTTTAATATTTATGAAATAAGATCAACCTATATTTCTGTCTTTACATGAAGCAGCAGTTTTAACTAAGGCAGGAGGATTAGAAATTATTGTCCAGTCGTGATAAGACACGAAATACCAACACAATTTGAGAGGAAAGTGCAGAGCTGCAAGTGGCACCTACTTAAAACAGGTTGTTCGAGTAGGACTCCAGTCTCGCTACTACCGCATCGACTAGCTTAGTCTCTTCTAACCGTACAAAATGTTGTAGCGTCGTTCAGTGTAGTTCGAACTAATTTGTTTTCGTAAATGGTAGTGTGTGCATGTTCACCTGTTTAGACATTTTATTTGTAGTTGCTACATAAGCATAGATCTTCAATCTGTGGTTTGTTGTACAGCATAGAAAATTTCCATAGCCACAGATTAGATGTTCTGTATATCTTTTGAAATGCTGAGTGTTTGAAATGATATGTTATTTTAGGCAGTGGACATTTCGCACCTTTTGCGTTCAGTAAATAATACATATTTCCCATAGGTAAACGAATCGTTTTAAAACTACAATAAGTAAAATGGCACATAAGATTGTTATTTCAGGTCATTTAAATTTTTTTCCTTGAAAAAAAATATTGATACCAACAAAAACTCTATTTGATAACTTCATTAACGAAACAATGATGGATAAAGTGTTTATACAGTGTGAAGGTTGTTGTTTGTGTGTGCAAAATGAATATAACTTGCTATTTGCATCTTTATCGGCTACGTTAAAAGAGAATTAATGTTTCACTATATGCTAGGGAAGATTGACGGTTTCAGTTATACTGTCTGTATTCCCGATAAATTTACTTCTTAGTATCTGGCCCAAAGGTAGCGTAACACTTTCGTAGTGGATATTATTCTTGATGAGAAATATGTTTAACCCTTTTGCAGAGGGAAAAATGAAAGGCAGCCAGGTGTATTTCACTGAGACTCACCGAGGGACCACGAGGGCTACTTTTTTTCCGACCTCGGGTCGGCCGCGAAATGGAAACCACAGCGAAAATAAAAAATGTTTTACTTGCAACACTTTACTACATCTACCAGCTACTTTACTCCATTGTCGCAGCTCCAACTTAGATCTTTGTCATAGCATGGTACCATATTTCTAATACCCTCGCCATAGAAGGCAGCCGCCTGTGATTTGCGCCAATTCCCTACGCTGCTGGTCTGCAGCTCGTTGTCTGTGTCAAAATGCTGTCCTCATAGCCAGCGGTTCATGTGAGGGAAGCGATGAAAGAGGAAGCCAAGTCCGTGCTGCATGGTGGCTGATCAATCCTTTCCCGTCGAAAACACTTCAGGAGAGTCTTTCTTGCATCTGCAGTGTGCAGCCAAGCATTGCTATTAAGGACATGCGTGACGGTTACGTTGTGTGCTGCATGAAATCATGCGAAACGCCTCAGTATGTACTTCACACTTGCCGGGAGACACTTATGTTCCAGGCTTCATTATATGCTCATTATGTGCTCAGGAATGAAAAGTGGAATGTGAAGTGACATACGTGCTCTCTAGAGACACTGCGAAACACATCTGCACAAAGCTTCACCTGCTTTTCACTGTGGTTTTAACTTCGCTCCCGATCGGTGGTTCAAAAAAATAGCTCTCGTACCTTTACATTCCAGTATTACTTTCGGGCACTGAGGTGCTGCTGAAGCAAAATTTCAAAGAGAAGGCATGCGAAGGAGATATGACTCAACGTTTCCCAATTTGAGGTCCCAACATTAATTAAAAAATTACCAAACCATTTCTTATTTGAGGCAATTACAAATAATAAATTTGATTGCTGGAAAATTGTTTATTGAGTTAGAAATAGTGTATAGCAAGAGTGTGTCGTCCTCACTTTCTTAAGATATCTATTTTTTTTCGGCCTTCTCACAACGTATCTCAGGCTTTGTTACCCAAAATAAGAGCATTTCTACTGAAAATTGTGTCTGTGACGTAAACAGCACATGGCACACGCACTTACCCACATTTCATCGAGTGTTGTTATGCTACATGGAGCTCTAAGGGGCGATTTTTAGCCACTGGAATCCTCCTTGTGCAGGAAGCATTAACAGCTATGTGTTAAACGGCACGTAGTGTACATAATTCTGAGCTGGTTTCGAAACCCGTCACTAGAGAGAAAGGGCGTGTATAGGCACAATAGTATGAAAGCTGTGTGCAAACCTGAATTATACAGCTGCAATAAATTTGCCGCCGGAGGGTAAGAATTTGTCACTACTTCAGCAGATTGTGTAAATACGTCTATTTGTTTCTAGGAACAGCTTCTCTATCGGCAGCACCGAACAGAGTGGATCACGTGACATATCACGTCACGTCAGAGAAATCTACAGCCACAGCGGGGATGGAAATCGAACAGGAAAATCGAGAGGGATCTGTGCTGGCGTTCCTGAAGCTGAAACACCAGCCCTGTCACGTAGGAGAGCCTTATGACTAGCAATTGCTTATGGCGACTGTACCAGGCACGAAATAAAAATATTTCTGCATTTCGAGAGGGGTCTTTATTAAACAGCACAAAGAGGAAAAGTTTGATGACCTACGCTACTAAAAACATTATCCTCCGAAATATGTATGCTTTAACATGAAGCAGATACACTAAAATCGAAATAATGCTTCTACAGTGGTGACGCAAACACACAGCATCTGCATGAGTCACACATAGACGGCAATAAAGGTGATTAATCAACACGCCCTGCCGTGGACGGGATACAAAGAAAGAAGTGATTTGTTGGAAGAATTCTGGGAAAATGCAGTACATCTCAGAAGGAAATCACATACAAGGCCCTAATGCGACCAGACCTAAAGTGCTGTTCCCATGTTTTGGAATCCTTAACATCTCAGAAGGAAATCACATACAAGGCCCTAATGTGACCAGGCCTAAAGTGCTGTTCCCATGTTTTGGAATCCTTATCAGTTAAGCAAGACATCGAACGAATTTAGAAACACGCTTATAGGATCGAAACTGGTTTCTGTAGCCCATATGAAAGTGTGAAAGAAATATTCATGGAAATTAAAATGGAATGTTTGAAAAAGAAAAAGACAATGTAGTTCTCACGAAAATTCAGAGAACCTGCATTTGATGAAGACTGCGACCGTACTGCTGCGTATATCTAGTATCTGGATCATGAGATTAATGTAAGAGAAATTAGAGCGTGTGCGGAAACACACAGACAACCATTTTACCCTCATTCAATAATGGAATGGAACAGGATAAAAAATCGATAACACTGGTACGATGTATCCTCCACCATGGACTGTACACTACCGTATGGAGTAAACGGGGTAATACAGCTGCCCCTACTGATGTTGTTTTATGCAACCCACACTACGTCTGTATCAGGAACGGTATCCAGAGAGGTGACAGCCATGTCATCGATATAAGTCCCTCTCAGAGATTTGGGCGACTGTTAGCAAACAGAATCATACTGTAAAAAATACAAGTGAGAATTCGTCATGAGTTACACGATATTTTTGGGCCAAGACATACCTTATTCCTGCCATATTTATCCAAGTGTCTCCAATCTTACTTTGTGTGATTAACAGTGTAGTCATACAGATTCTGGATGTCTCTGTAAGTGTATTTCGTTCATAGTACTGTATCATCCGTAAATGGTTCATCAAGATTGCTTTATAAAGGGTGTTTCACCACCAGAAACAACAAAATTAACAGGATATATCAAAATGGGAAGTGTGGAAGTAACAATTTCCCGGTATATAACGCAATGAAAAGATTAATGTACAGCGCGATTCAGCTGCCCCATACCTGCCAGGGTAGCTGAGAGCGCTAATGCGCTGCTTCTGGACTCGGGTATGTGCGCCGGCCCCGGATCGAATCCGCCCGGTGGATTAACGACGAAGGCGGGTATGCCAGCCAGCCTGGGTGTGTTTTTTAGGCGGTTTTCCACATCCCGCTAGATGAATACCGGGCTGTCCCCACGTTCCGCCTAACACGACTCACAGACATTTGCAGACGTTTGCACTATTTCATCGCTTACACTAGACGCAGACAGCTGGACTACACTAGTTACGTCCCAGGGGGTTCGGGGTGTGGCAGGAAGGGCATCCGGCTACACACTGCAACTAACACTGCCAAATCCGTAATAACAAGGCCTACCGCGCGTTGAAGCGGTACAAGGCCCAAAGAAAGAAAGTAAATCCAGCTGTCCCTAGCCGCGTCGTTTTATGAAACACCACATGACACAACAATTTTATTGGCTAGGGAGATGTGAAGCACATTATAAAAATGTCGCAGAATAACTGGTAAATTATATAAAGACATCGTAGATCTGTTGTACAGATTTTTTTTATAAAATTACTTTAGCACATTAACGTGGCGTGTCATATATTAATGTTTTCAATGGGTTATACACTGGGAGTTATTACTTCCATTATTCCCATTTTGGTATTTCCTTTTAATTTCGTCGTTTCCGATGGAGAAACGCACTTTATAAAACAATGTTGACGAGCCATAATGAAAGATTAAGTACTGTAAACGGAATAAACTCACAGAGACATCCATAACCTGTATGATTATATCGCTAATTACACAAAGAAAGATTGGAGACAACTGGATAAGAATGGGAGAAGTAAGGTATATCTTGGTCCAAAAAAAACGTGTAACTCATGGACAGTCCTCACTTGTACTTTTTATAGTATGGTTGCGTTTGCTGACAGTCGCTCAAAACTCTCAGAGAGGGAACTTATATCGATTACGTGACTGTTGCCTGTCTGAATACCATTCCTGATACAGACGTAGTGCGGGCTGCATAAAACGTTAACGGTAGGGGGAGCTGAATCATCCTATACATGGAGATGTAGATGTAAATGACAGTGATTGTCTGATGTTTCGTAAATATACAATTTATAAATTATGACGCACATCTTACTTTGCAATTACTCGTTTAGATATTGTACATCGTCTCAAACAACATGATCTGGCGCTGTTTCTTTCTTTTTGTAACAATGAAATAACGTAAAGATTTATTTTATCAGACACATTCAACACCCTCGAGTCAAGGTATCGGAAGAAATTTTCGCCTAGAAACTGTGAAGAAAGAAGATTTGTGTTTAAGTTCTGTCGTTGACGAGGTCACTGGTGTCCGAGCACAGCCTCAGAACTGACAACAACGCGTAAAGGAAATTGGCGGCGTCCTCTTGATAGGAACCATTTCGGCATTTGCTTTAAATGATTCAGGGAAAGCACGTAAAACGTAGATCTAGATGGCTGGACGAGCGGACACCTCAAAAGCCACAATGAGGCCAAGAAAAGATTCTGAGGACGACTCTTCAAATCAATACCTTGTAGCGATCCGTTTTACAGATGGTCTTGGCTCGATACAGGAGGCTAGGAGGAACAACATGGTCACTCGTCTATTTCGCCGCTCATCCTAGTTCATTACTCTAATCGAGGGGATGATGCAGAGAAGCTGATTGAGAGGAAGGCCGAGACAGGAGTTCATGGAGGAATTTAAAGCTGGCTGAAGATTCGAGACAACCAAGACACTAGCTTCAAGAAGGGAGGAACATCAGCAAACCGACCAACTTTCGTAATGAGAAGGAAAAGATGAAGTAGCATAAAATACGGTTTGACTTTGCATTTCTTGTGATGCTTTGGTTAAAGTTTATAGTTTTAATTGAAAGGTAAAAAGAGCCTTACTTATCACATTTTCGTGGCCGCATTTGAAGTGAATCTGTGAACTTTGAGGGAAAATATGTTTGAGTTATATATAATTTCTGAGTAGATGTGAATCGAATGAAGCTGGAACATGGTTCATGTACTTCGCTACAGACGAGCCAAGTTCAAATCTCAGTCCTTCCATTCTGATTTAGGATTTCCGTTGTCTTCCAATCACTACAATGGAATACTAAAGACCAAGAACGATTCTTTCCCGTGTTCTTAACTATTTGAGCTAGAGCTCTGTCTCGTACGACCTTTTCGTCAACTGGACATGACCTTGACTACGTGTTACTGTAGAGACAACCCCAGATATTGAGTAGATGAGCTCGGGAAACCACGTGCAACTGACATTAAATCCGTCTAGCCAGTCGGTGTTCAGTTAATGACTGAATGTCGATTCGAATGTAGATTCCCGTGGGTCTGCTCATTCTACAATTGACTATGGAATTTAACCTATTTGGAAAATCCCTAACGCCGGCGCGCGCCTTACTATGGGGAAACCTGGCCTCTGTAATCGTCGCAGAGGGACTAGCAGAGGGTCAGGCGAACGATACTTGTTAGCTAACAGTTGGCAGTGCGCTCTCATATTCGCGCAGTTATGATATGTCGGTATGGCTGGTGGCCTGGTGCGGCGGAAAGGGCCGCACCAAGCGTACCGGAAGGCACGCGGCCCACCGTTACTTCAGCCCTGGAGTAGCCGGAAGGAAACGCTAGCTAGCTAGCTAGCACCGTGCCGTACGCCTAACGGAGGTCAGCAGGCGCAAGACTTGCCAATCCTGACGCTCACACAGTCCCGTTGAGCTAGCTTCGAATTTTTGCACGTATTGTAGAGCCATAATTTTGAAGAAGCTATGCGACACACGACGGAAGTTTCCATACTGGTGCGAATGGTAGTGAGTAATTATCAGAAACGTAGATATGTAGCTGTTTCTTCTTGTATCTCGTCTTCAACCTATCGTTAATTTGAGCGTGTCATCCATTTCATTCTGTAAGGAGCGATTGGAAACTTTCCGTTTGAGGGCGTTGATGCAGCGTGTATGTAACGTAGCGCGACTTCGATGCGGTCGTATATGCACCTACTTGTAGGCAAGGGATTAGTGTTATGCAGTATTTGAGTCTTTCCGACGTGCCAGCAATAAATATGGAAACGTGAGCGACGACGTTGTTACAAGAGCTTTCAAACAGGACCAACGTGCTATTATTATTTTCTTGGCTGCCGAAAGACAAATAGCAGTAGACATCCACCGCAAAATGAAGAATGTGTATGGGCCAGCATGTCTGTCGAAAACCAAGTGTGTCGAATGGTGCGCCAACTTCATGATTAACGTAAGTCCCAATATCGAAAATGTCCTAATGCAAAAGTTACGCCAACGCAAATGGCATACACTCGAGCAACCGCCTACGGTCCCGATCTCTTCCCATCGCGATTATCACGCCTTCGCTCTCTTAAGAAAGGCCTTGTAGGGTCGACGATTTTTGTCGGACGACGAGATGCAGCGGACAGTTGCGGAATTCTTCACCCTCCAACCGGTGCGTCGCTGGGTTAAGTTCCTGAACTCTAACGACGATTTTGCCTGATTGGCGTACCGATTCTGGACTGTACGGCCTTCGAACGGGAAGTTTTTAATCGCCCCGTTATACCTTGTCTTTCCACTTCTACAAACCTACTGTCAACAACATACTGCAGGCATTCGCTTAAGCAGATGAGTAGTCTCCCAGCACATTTATTCACAGACGTAATCAGTAAAATGAGACTGAGTGTAACAGAAGTATTCACAAATACAGTAGCAGGACGAGAAGTGATCCTAACAGACATCTAGGGCACGTAACTTCGGCAAAGCTATATGGGCGCTAGTCACTAGTTTCCGGGCGATAGCCTGTAATAAACAAATATCCAATCAGGAAAACAAAATATATTTGTAGAATAACCACAAGTCCTGTTCTTTTTAATCGATAAGCATGAAACTATACTACCGTGAAGCGACAGAAGAAACCACCAACATTATTTTATGTACTCCATTCTTTGTCTGTGCATGCCATTTTTCCCCCCCACTGCTCCTCCGAGCGCCTGCTACACAGTTCTGGAACTGTTGGCATATGTTTCAGCAACCTGTTCCGACTTCTGGACAGTGCCTCTTTCCTGTCGTGTCTGCATTACGCCTGCACTGTACCATTTTATTCTTTTCTGTTTCTTTCTACATGCCACGTTTCACTTATGTGCTCCAGATGTACAGCTGCAGGGACTCCTTTCCACATTTACATTTACAGATAGCCTCTTCAAGTCACTGTACAGTGGATGGTGGAGAGTACTCTGTCCCATTCCGGATATGGGCAACGGTCTGATAGGCGAGATGCGGTCGTGTGTGTGTGTGTGTGTGTGTGTGTGTGTATGTGTGTATGTAGGCGCCGGCAGCTGCCAGCTGTGTGCTGCGTGTGACCCGTTCTGCGTGCGACCCGCCCTCCATCCACGCTCTCTCTGTCTGCCAGACACGCGAAACAAAGGACTGCACAGCCAAGACGCCAGAACAGAGGCTGCGGACCGCGTCACACCGCCTGGCCACAACGCCGAGGAAGCAGCCAGAGTGCTTAGGTCTGGTTGGTTGGTTGGTTGTTTCGGGGAACGAGACCAGACAGCGAGGTCATCGGTCTCATCGGATTAGGGAAGGACGGGGAAGGAAGTCGGCCGTGCCCTTTGAAAGGAACCATCCCGGCATTTGCCTGGAGCGATTTAAGGAAATCACGGAAAACCTAAATCAGGATGGCCGGACGCGGGATTGAACCGTCGTCCTCCCGAATACGAGTCCAGTGTCTAATCACTGCGGCCTAGGTCTGACTCAGGCTGTACTAAGGGGATATCTCTCAATCGAAATCTGTAGGACTAAACAAAATGTCTACCTCTGTTATAGGTACAACAGCTGTTGTAGTAGTCATCATAACGAAGACACAACTCTCCAAGCTACTCAGCCTTGTGCATTTTTCAGTTCTGCTTACATACTACACTCCACATTCATTTAAAACTGCATATTGCATTCAAGCTCTGGTGTCCCTCAAAAAAAAAAAAAAAAAAAAAAAAAAAAAAAAAAAAAAAAAAAAACCGCACACACACACACACACACACACACACATCATTGCCAAATTAACTGTTCTGTACGACATCAAAATGTGTCAAACAAAACTATCTTTAAGTAAAGTTGGCCGGCCGGAGTGGCCGAGCGGTTCTAGGCGCTACAGTCTGGAACCGCGCGACCGCTACGGTCGCAGGCTCGAATCCTGCCTCGGGCATGGAAGTGTGTGATGTCCTTAGGTTAGTTAGGTTTAAGTAGTTCTAAGTTCTAGGGGACTGATGATCTCAGAAGTTAAGTCCCATAGTGCTCAGAGCCATTTGAACCATTTTGGAAAATGAAAAGATGTGTAATCAGCCCAATCAAGGGGACTAGTTTCCTTCATTGGACCAGACAGCTTCCGTGAGGGGTTATAGCTGTTAAACACTACACACGACAAAATAAATGTCAATACATTTCGTAATTTTTATTTATAGGAATTTTTTGTTGTCATCTGAGACTGAATAACATGTATTCGAAACGAAGGAGGCTAAAACTAGAAATGTCGCTTTATAAGGTAAAAAATAAAAATAAAAACACATTTGACTGATTATCAAAACACATACAAACCACTAGGAAACATGAAACGAAAACTATTACTTAAATTTTGTTCATAGTGGCCTACTTAGGCCTAAGATTAGACAACATCCGTGGTGGTTCATTCAAGGCAACTCGCACTGCATCGCTTAACACCACCTGGTCTTCGTCCACAGCACATAAGTTTAAACTATTAATAAGACAATATCGTGTGAATTGCTCGTACTTTCCAATGACGGCTACAGAAATTTAATCACTTTCACCATATCACTGCGACTTTCAATCATTAACGCTAATCAATTACAAATGGTTCACATGGCTCTGAGCTCTGAGGTCATCAGTCCCTTAGAACTTAGAATACTTAAACCTAACCAACCTAAGAACATCACACATATCCATGCCCGTGGCAGGATTCGAACCTGCGACCGCAACTGTCACGCGGTTCCAGACTGAAGCGGCTAGAACCGCTATGCCATAGCGGCCGGCTAATCAATTACGAGAACATAGTGCAAATATTAACTTTCTTCACTGTTGGTTGGTTGGTTGTTTCGGGGAAGGAGACCAGACAGCTAGATCATCGGTCTCATCGGATTAGGGAAGGACGGAGAAGGAAGTCGGCCGTGCCCTTTGAAAGGAACCATCCCGGCATTTGCATAGAGCGATTTAGGGAAATCACGGAAAACCTAAATCAGGATGACCGGACGCGGGATTGAACCGTCGTCCTCCCGAATGCGAGTCCAGTGTCTAACCACTGCGCCACCTCGCTCGGTTCACTGTTGCTTTCTGTCTTTGTGGAGCAGCTCGTTGCTAAGGTGGCGAATTTTTGGCAACAGGGGATACACCTAACGACCGCTAGTATGCGCCTATTCTCAATACCTACAGAGTAATCGAACCGGCCCATCCATAGCAACTTTACCCTAGTTTTTCCAGACATCTCAATAAATGACGTTACAGGAGAAGTACGATGTTCAAATTTCCGTCGAATTACAACGAAATTCTCTCTTCCTGCGTCGTCAAGTAAACATGAGCTGCCGTCTGTTAGCTGTGCAGAATTTTTCTCCAACGACAATAGCGTGCATATTTATAGATAGACGGCATATATCAACAAACGGTATCAATGTAACATTAATATTTCATCTTTGGAAGATAGTGAGAACACGTTTTTCTCTTCTGTCTTGATGACAGCCGGCCGGAGTGTCCGTGCGGTTCTAGGCGCTACAGTCTGGAGCCGAGCGATCACTACGGTCGCAGGTTCGAATCTTGCCTCGGGCATGGATGTGTGTGATGTCCTTAGGTTAGTTAGGTTTAATTAGTTCTAAGTTCTAGGCGACTGATGACCTCAGAAGCTAAGTCGCATAGTGCTCAGAGCCATTTGAACCATTTTTTTCTTGATGAAAATTACGAATAATCTGTAAACGCCCAGTACTACAACCACGATATCAGTGTATGTTAAAATCTCTACTCTTTAGCGAGTCACCAGACGAGCTCGTGCACTAGTCGGCATCGCAGCAGCAGTTAGCTGGTTCGCGACGTGAGAGAGAGGTCATGCTCGCCCGTGAGTCAGGTAATGAGGAGAGCCGTGTCCGCGAATTATCGCTGACGTCAACGCGCGAGGGTTCCCGCCATCTCGGCGGGGCGAAAGTGGTGATCACGCCGGAAACTGCAGACGCGTGCTGTCATCGCCTGCCCGAGGGGACTGCCAGGGTCTTCCTCCACATAACGTCACCACCACTCCAGACCTCCTCCTGCGACCCTTTTTGCGATTTTACGGCTGCTAATGCAGGAACTCCGTTGCGACAATAGTGAGACTATTGTACATTGAAGCTTCCGGTATCAGTTCGTAGAGATTTAATGTTGTACATAAACGCAAATTAATTTCTTTATTTGCGACTATACGGATGTTAGCCGAAATAAGGGAAATCCTGTTTTGTACCAGAGTACTAATAATTTCGCACATTCGTAGGCTTCCAAGGACAGTATCATCTTGAATAAATTTATTCTGGGTGTTAGGACGTGCCACTTTAAAACACTAAAGCAGCTAAGCCGTCCACGTTTCGACCTCCCTGAAGAGAACCGCAGCAAGTCGCCCGAAATGTCAGCAAATTACACTACTGGCCATTAAAATTGCTACACAACGAAGGTAAAGTGCTACAGACGCGAAATTTAACCGACAGGAAGAAGATGCTGTGATATGCGAATGATTAACTTTTCAGAGCATTCACACAAGGTTGGCGCCGGTGGCGACACCTACAACGTGCTGACATGAGGAAAGTTTCCAACCGATTTCTCATACACAAACAGCAGTTGACCGGCGTTGCCTGGTGAAACGTTGTTGTGGTGCCTCGCGTAAGGAGGAGGTTTGCGTACCATCACGTTTCCGACTTTGATAAAGGTCGTTTTCAATTGGAGAGAGACCTGGAGAATGTGCTGGCCGGGGCAGCAGTCGAACATTTTCTGTGTCCAGAAAGGCCCGTACAGGACCTGCAACATGCGGTCGTGCATTGTCATGCTGAAATGTAGGGTTTCGCAGGGATCGAATGAAGGGTAGAGCCACGGGTCGTAACACATCTGAAATATAACGTCCACTGTTTAAAGTGCCGTCAATGCGAACAAGAGGTGACCGAAACGCGTAACCAATGGCACCCCATACCATCACGCCCGGTGATACGCCAGTATGGCGATGACGAATACACACTTCCAATGTGCGTTCACCGCGATGTCACCAAACACGGATGCGACCAACATGATACTGTAAACAGAACCTGGATTCATCCGAAAAAATGGCGTTTTGCCATTCGCTCGTTTCAGGTTCGTCGTTGAGAACACCATCGCAGGCGTTCCTGTCTGTGATGCAGCGTCAAGGCTAACCTCAGCTATGGTCTCCGAGCTGATAATCCATGCTGCTGCAAACGTCGTCGAACTGTTTGTGCAGATGGTTGTTGTCTTGCAAACATCCCCATCTGTTGACTCAGGGATCGAGACGTGGCTACAGCCATGCGGATAAGACGCCTGTCATCTCGACTGCCAGTGATACGAGGCCGTTGGGATCCAGCACGGCGTTCCGTGTTACCCTCCGGAACCCACCGATTCCATATTCTGCTAACAGTCATTGGATCTCAACGAACGCGAGCAGCAATGTCGCGATACGATAAACCGCAATTGCGATAGGGTACAATCTGACCTTTATCAAAGTCGAAAACGTGATGGTACCCATTTCTCCTCCTTACACGAGGCATCACAACAACGTTTCACCAGTCAACGCTGGTCAACTGCTGTTTGTGTATGAGAAATCGGGTTGGAAACTTTCCTCGTGTCAGCACGTTGTGGGTGTCGCCACCGGCGCCAACCTTGTGTGAATGCTCTGAAAAGCTAATCATTTGCATATGACAACATTTTCTTCCCGTCGGTTAAATTTCGCGGCTGTAGCACGTCATCTTCGTGATGTTACAATTTTAGTGGCCAGTAGTGTGCAATACGTAATTTATAGAACTGAAATACAGATTTTTGCACAGATATGAATGTCAACATTGTGTTCTTTTTTTAAAAGAGATGTAATTGCTCATAGCGATCATAATCAATCGTTTTAAGTACCTTAATAATATCTTTTTGTCTTTTTTAATGTCATCAATTCGTTAAATCATAACTATTCAATGCTGCGTTACAGGCTTTCAATTCGAAAGTGGTTCTAAAATGCTATTTCTGGAGTTTAGTTATCACATAATTTGCCCTTGTTGGATCTACATTACGAATTGAGCCTAGCGGTCCTCAGATCCTAGAATATTGCTCAGAGCCTAAAGGACATCGGGACATTGCACAACTGTCCATCAGTATCAGAGACAGGTGTTAAATCTGATCTAATATCTCACGTTCACATCTAAAACTGTCATCCAATCATCCGCTCCCTTCGTTATAGGTTGCTTATTTAACGGCTACCATAGGTGACAAAAAATTGGTTTTCACTATTTTATACGATGATTGGCCGAATTTAAAAATTTTAAAAGCTGTCCTGATCTACTAACTGAACGGTATAAAATTAATTTAAAGATTTAATACAGGAGAAAAATTATTGCAGTTACAAACTGTGTATATGTGTTCAGGCAGCATAATTCACGGCAAGACAATGTTCATACATTATTTGATAAAGACAACACTTAGCGAATTACAACAAACTTTACAAATAATTTCAAACATTTTCGAAACTTTTTCTCGGTAATCCCTCGCACAAAATAATGAAAAGAAAAATGTCCTGCATCCAGGTGCATGCTTCTACATTCTTTTCACTACATTTTCGCTCCTCTTGCAGTAAAACTTTAGCATCTTATTACTTCTTTATTACTAACTATGTACACTACACATTTTGCTGGCAGTATGCACATATATCACTGAAGATACCTACTAATTTATATCATTGCACAATACAGTGCTTAGAAGAAAAACTAGCTTTTCTGAAAAAAGTTTTACGTGATTAACGCCAGATATTTAACACTTAAAGTCATTTATAGAGTAATCAGACATTTGAAGCTGTTTTGTATGTAAAACTTCGATTTTTAAAGACTCGTAAGAAGGTTAAAGGTTGATTCTAACATCCGCCCTTTTTATGAGTGATAATGACTTTAAAATATTATGCACCACATTCCTAATTGCCGTTAAATATGGATGTGATGGTGAATGCTAGTAATAGTGTTAGTTCAGTTTTTATATAAAACCGATGATCGTATCTAACTTATATAGTTGCTGTGCTGACGCTGTTGTTCTCTGTTTCAGGTTCGTTTTCAGCTGCGACGTGGCAGTTTCCTCTGACAGCTGTTGGTAAAGTACTGTTCAGTTGTTAGCTATATGTGGCAGAATTTCGTGAAGCTTATTACCAAAGCGTACATGTATCCCGCCATCTCCTCTCTGCCATTCTTCCCTCCGTCCCACTCCCCTCTCTCTCCGTTGTTGTCTTCCTCTCTTCCCGTCTTGATGTCTTTTCTCAACTTGCCTGTCTCTTTCACGAGAATATACTCCGTAACTATTGCAAGCCACGTTGATAACCGCGCGCGTTAGCACGCCGCTTTGGGAATTCGGGGAGGCGCTCCGGCCCCACATCGAAACCACTCGGTGGATAAACGACGAGGGCCGCTGTGTCGGCCAGCTTGGATGTGGTTTTTAGTCGGTTTCTCACATGCGACCGGGTGAATACTGGGCTGGTTGCCATGCCCTTCCTCATTTACACGATTCGCATACATTTCGAAACACTTTCTCACACTTTTACATGGGATGACACTAGACACAAATACATAGTATGTGTTACATGAACGAATGGTGTCTGTTCTTTGCGACATGTCCGAAAGAAGAGACACAATGCGGAATCCGCAGCTGTGATATTTATTACATAAATTGAAGATGGAACTAAGAAAGGAATGGAAAGGGAAGGAACTGATGATAACTGGCTAACATAACTTCCTAGTAAACAGGAGATCCGGGTTCGAGTCCCAGTCCAGCACACAATTTCACTCGTCGCCGCTGATACCGAATAAACTCCCTATGCAGCTGATATCACCAGCTCCTTTCCTTTCCTTTTGCTTCTCTTCATTCCATCTTCAATTTACGTAACAAATACACAGGGTTCACAAATTCCGTCACAGAGGGGGAAGGAGCGACAGGAAAGGTATCCAGCCAGCCTCTACCATTAACATTACCAAATTCAGGTTAACATGCAGACCCCGCGAAGACATGGGATAAAGCCAGGAGAAATAAGAGTCCCTAACTACAGCTGAAGTTTCCAACAGAGAAACCTCCGGTCAGCATTTCGGTGTCTCCTGACACAGAGCCAATCAAACACAGTTCTCCGACAGCCTTTTGCTCTTACCGATATACATATCATATTCCGCAGGACTCGTTAAAGATGCAGACGTAATAAATACAAGTTCAGCTGAGGGCATGACCATGGGCTTCACAGGATATTATTTAGGAAACAACAGCTTTTTACGACCTGCAAATTCTGAAGTTTCATGAGGCACCAGAAAATTGTGCTAAAACAGGACCCGAATTCACAACTTTAACTTTCGCAAGCGACGCTCCACCGACTGAGCAATCGCAGTCCACCTCAGAGCTACAGCGTCACTGTGGCATCAGCTGTCTGCTACGTATTCAGACTCCACAGTGCCCCCCTGTGTATCTTATAGTGCAACCGCACCTAGGAAATGCTAGTGTTCGTATTCAGCTCTTGCATTCAGCATTAACCTCTTGTCAAGATTCATTAAAACAATTATTATTTTCCGAGACTAGCTCAATTCCTTTTTTGCTAACTCTTTTGGACCGTCCCAAACAGCCATCATAAAATCCATGTTCTGTACAGGAAGACTTTACGTTGTCACTAATTTAAAAGGTGCTCTGCTAAGCTTTATGAAGCAGAACTGGAAAAAGACAGTTCATTACAGCCATCTGATAGTGATTAAGGATCTGATAAAAATGACGATAAAAATGCACTACATGAAATGTGCTAAGTAGTTTCGTAAAATGAAGAACATAAAAAATATCTGTCACCATGGACTACACTTTGTTACGATAAAATTGCGGATCCAGTTCACTTCTTTCCATTACCTCTTGTTTGAAGTAAGGCTTACTCCTTACCTACGGAGACTGCAGTTTCCCAATCCGTGAGGAAAATCATAATGAATGACAAGGAAACACTAACAAATCTATATACACGATGGTCACGATTTTCCTCACAGGACAAAAAGTGACTTAAAACGGAATTGTTACTACAAATTTGAAAGTAGTACGTAGAAAGCAATCAATAACACAATTATACTATTAAATACTTTAATATGTATCTGTATTATTTTTAACCATTGTAGCAACTACAGCCTTTCACATAAGATGATAGAATGAAGGCTTTCACGAACGGATGACACTGTTGTTGGTAAGCCTTGCGGGGTATAAGGTCGTAGTCTACGAAACTCTTCTGTTCCTAACGTTTTGTCCAGAACTGTTCAAAATGGTTCAAATGGCTCTTTGCACTATGGGACTTAACGTCTATGGTCATCAGTCCCCTAGAACATAGAACTACTTAAACCTAACTAACCTAAGGACAGCACACAACACCCAGTCATCACGAGGCAGAGAAAATCCCTGACCCCGCCGGGAATCGAACCCGGGAACTCCAGAACTGTGCTGGACATTCTCAGAGGAGTTGCTCCTCCCTTAAGTCTTGCTGACTGACGGGTCGGACGTCTGAGAACTACATATATGCTGTAGAAAAAGGACGTGGCCGGAGATAAACAAGATAAGCAGAGATGATTCTTGTCAAAGATAAAACTTAACTATCGATTGTCGTCATGTCAAAGATAGTAAAGCTGTTTAGCGACTCTGCATTGCTACTGTCCATAGAGCTACTGTCTATATGTCGCTAAGTTTCATGACCTCTTCTTTCCTACATATTTGAATGGCTACTCTACATACCAGTGGATAATAGTTTGTCGCCAGCAGATTTAATTTTTGTTTCAGGAAACTTCACTTCGTGACTTCTTGGTTGAAGAGCATGCTCTGCTACAGCCGATTTGTCTATTTTCTCTAGTCGGCAAAGACTTTTGTGTTCTTTTAGCCGTTTAATCACGCTTCTCTTGGTTGTTCCACTACAAATTATACCACATGTACACGGAATTTTATATACGCCACATGCTGATAGGGGAGGGCGGTTATCTTTCGCAGATCGGAGTGCTTGGCCTATTTTCTTTGTTGGTCTAAAATCCAGTATAATGTAATATTTCTGTTACTTTATTTAATAAAAGGGGGAGAAACTGTATTCCTCCATCGTTGTATTTCATGCTTATTCTTCGGCCTTCTGTTATTTGGTCGTAGAAGTCTGTGATCAGACCACAAATTTGTCAAGCACAAACCGATACGAGCGAGATAGTTTCTTTTTAGCTTTTTCTAAAGCTAACTGTTGAATTTCTCCACAAAGAAATTAGCTATAACAGGACCTAATGGGTTACGCATTGTAACACCATCAAATTGTTCACGAAATCTATCATAGCTTCGAAATTGACTGAAAGTAAGGCAATGACTGAAAAGAGCAGACAAATCTCCAGGAAAAGTATTCGTTGTAAATATCATAACTTCGTTGACTGGGATCACAGTGAATAAAGACACTATGTCGAAACTGACAATGACATCTTCAGGAGCGAGAATTAACCCTTCAATTACCCGTATAAAATGACGCGAGTCTTTTATATATGGGCCAGTTTTCCCAATACATGGCTGTAAACGATAGCCAGATATCTTGCTATTTCATACGTGAGAGAATTGATAGAGGTAACAGTGGGTCTCAGGGGAAGACTAATTTTATGAATTTTGGCTAGACAATAAAGTCTAGGACACAAAGCTTCAGTCTTGAATAAAGCTCTTTTTTCTTCTTTTTGAATAGAAGTAGAAGACTTTATCAGATTATATGTTTTCCTCAGTACGCCTGCTGTAGGGTCTCTGTTAAGTTTTTTGTACTGTCCTGACGTTAAGAGATTCAAATCGTAAAGAAACATTGGACGAATTCTTTGGTTTTCTAAATAACATAATTCTACAATTCCAGTGTACCATGGAAATAGAAAATGATTACGAAATATCTTTCTTGGATGTTTTAGTTGTGAGAAAGACCGATGGAAGTTTGGAACATAAGGTTTTTCGAAAAGTAATGCACACGGATAGATATTTACATAAAAACTCTAATCACCATCCACAACAAAAGAGAGGTGTCATTAAAAGTCTTGCCGATAGAACTACAAGGATTTGCACGCCGGAATACGTGGACGCCGAATTAAAACATTTAAGCAGTATTTCGAGAAAAAGTGGCTACACGGCGAAGGAAGTAAACGGAATTCTACGACCAAATAACGGAAGGTCAAAGGACAAGCATGGAAAACAACGATGGAAGATTCTCCCACTTTTATTAAAAAAGTAACAGATCGAATTGGAAAGATTTTACAGAAAAATGTCTTTAGACTGGGTTTTAGACCAACAAAGAAAATACGTCAAGCACTCCGATCTGTGAAGGATAAACGCTCTCATCTGTCAGCATGTGGCGAATATAAAATTCCGTGCACATATGGTAAAGTTTATACTGGAACAACCACGAGAAGCGTGAATACACGGCTAAAGGAACACAAAAGTCTTTGCCGACTAGCGAAAATAGACAAGTCGGCTGTAGCAGGCATGATCTTCAGCCAGGAAGTCAAGAAGTGAAGTTTTCAGAAACAAAAATTTGAACTACGACCGCGAAGTTTTACCTACTACTGTGTAGAGAAGCCACTGAAATACATAAACATAGGGATAATTTTAATAGGAAAGAAGAGACCATGAAACTTAGCAATATATGGACAGTAGCTCTGGAGAATCGCTACACAGTTTTTTATCTTAAGTTTTATCCATGGAGGTAAAAAAAGGGAGGTAGCATTACGTCACAAACTTGAAGCCTATGTCCGCCATCTTAACTAGTTCAAAACATTAGGTTGACCTCATTCACACTTCCATAGTTCACCGCGGTGACACTTCCCTGTGACGTCACTCAGTGTCGTATTACAAGAGCAAATACGCATTCAAGAACAGAAAAACGCTCGAAATTGCCTTCCTGACACTGCGTTATTCATGTAAGCTCTATAATTTTTAGTATTTAAAACAGTTATTGCACGCACACGACAGAAATAATGAACAAGAAGCACTTGTAAACTGGAGTATGCTAATGTTTTGGGCTTTAAAATGGCGCCCACTCTGACTTCATAACAACGTACAACGTAAGACTGTAGTGCCACCTCCCTTCTTTTTTCATCTCCATTGTTTTATCTTTGACAAGGATCACTCCTGCATATCACGTGTTCCTCCGGCACGCCTCTTTTCTGCATTATATATGTCGCTCTTAGACGTCCGACCCGTCAGTCGGCCTGACTCAAGGGAGGAGCAACGCATCTGAAGATGTGCAGCGCAGTTCTGGACGAAACGTTAGGAACTGAAGAGTTGTAGACCACTACTTTATACCCCGAAAGGTTTACCAGAAGCCTTCAAACAAGCACGTTGCCGGACGTAATTGACAGTTCACATAACTGATACACAAGGGAAACCCAACCTTGTTCTTTCGGCTCTCCTGTGCGAAGGCTATTCAGCGATAGCCATGTCGACGTTGTCTTTTGCCGTCCAGGTGAGTTTTTCGGTTGGCGCCAACCTATTTAGCAAATTTTTGCGTTCTCGCCATAGCCCTAATTCTCATAGTTTTCGTGTGTCACGTGTGAACAATAACCTACTTATCGGTAAAGCATTTGAAATCCAAAAGCATTAACATAAAGCATTTTCCTTTTTTTTCAGTAAGAATTTGTATCAGAATGCCAACAGTGATCTACAATAGGTCGTTATTATAATTGATCCTGATAATTGTTTCTGTAATATACAAAGACAATTCGAAAAGTAATGTCCAATCGGTCGCAAAACGGAAACCACTGTGAAAATGAAAAATGTTTTACTTGCAACTGTTAGCAGCACCTTCCAGCTACTTCTCTATATAGTCGCTGCTCCGACTAAGACATTTATCGTAGCGTTGTACCAACTTTCCAATACCTTCGTCATAGAAGGCTCTCCGCCAATTGTCTTCGCTGATCTACAGCTCAATGTCTGTTTGAAAATGTTGTCATCCTAGCCCGTGGTTCATGTGAACAGAGATGAAATTCCTCATTGCCCCTGCAGAGTCTGGCCGAAAATTTCATGGCAAAGGAAACGCATGACAGTTATGTTATGGGGACTGCATGACATCAGGCGAAATCGCTTACCAGATGCTCATGCTTGGAGGGAGACACTGTTTTTTAGGCATCTTGACGTGCTCACAGAACGCTCAGAACTGAACAGAGCAAAGTGACGTGATCTACAGGTATACTAGAGACCCTATAAAACTTCATCATATTTTCATAGTGGTTTCCATTTCGCGACCGATCGGACCTTACATTACGAATAGCCCTCGTAGAAGGACTTCCATAATGCAAAGAATTATTGCTTGGTATTTAATTGGATGCTGCATACCTCACTCTTCTCATAATTCTTTTGTTTTTAAGTTCACTCTTCCATTTTATGGATTTCGAAGACACCTGTATTCAGAAACAGGGTTAGAGCGAAGTTTGCTTTGTTAGTTCAGTGTGTGAAGAGCACTTGCAATGTGAAATGAAATGTCTTGTGGCTAGGGCCTCCCGCCGGTTAGCAAGGTCAACTGATGGCGTTAGTGGGATTGTCGAAGAGAGTGACAAAGGGAAATCATGGACAATCTAAATTGGGACGGCTGGGCGAGAATTTAGTCTCTGCTCCTGATCAGCACCGGATTAATCCCCATGCTCGACACCGCAGGTCATATGCTTGTTCCTCCGGTTAAAAGACAAGCGCTTAACTTGTGGAGACGTTGGTCTTTCAAGTGCATAAGCTTAAACACACCAGTCTAGTGGGCAACTCTATGATAAAATTGGTTGTTAATCTAATACAACTGCCGCTGTGCAAGAGATGCATTCTTCTACAAAGAGAAACGCCAACTATTCTGCTCCACGAACCGTCCTATCTTCCTATACCATGACTTATGGTGATGCTGATTCCCGTTTACGGCACTTAGCAGTACAGTCGCCAGCATCCGATCAGTATTCGTAGCCCGTGAGCGAGAAACAATCGTATATGAGAAACAGTGCTTTCCTGGGGTCATTCTAACAAAACGAGACAGCTTCAAGAGCATCTGGTGTTCATTTGTATGGTGGATGCTCATTTTTTTAATCTTATGTTGTGTATTAGAAAATGAAGTTCAACGGCCTTGTGATGCTGCCATTACACACAGGTATGAAATAGTTAAGGATGTTTAAATAGAGCATTAGTCTGGTCAGCTATTGATAACTTTACATGTCTACATATCGAAAATGCATTGTGCTATAATGCAAACTCCGTCTCAGAAAACGAACTGTCATGTAGTGTAGTCACTGTCACAATGCTGTGTGAGAAAGTGGGCAAGTAGATTTGAATGTCTCACTACCTATCTACGACAAGCCTGATTTCGGAGAGAGGGTCTGGAACTCAATAGGCAGGTAGCATATGAGTGAGTAGGTGGATTGGTTGCTGACAAAGCGTAGAATGTTCGTCTCAGGGCAAAAAATAATCCTCGAATGACCAGTCCATGCATACCTCGCAGATCACAAGACAAGTAGTAGTTGGTAAAAATTTTCTTTTGAAACAGAGGCACTTCGATCTCAGAATAGCTCTATGTACGAGCTAGGTGTCTCCCAAAGCGAAAACGCAACGGCGTACAGTCGCTGAATGCAAGGACAACTGCCATTCTTGTCATTCACGACAGAATGGCCGATATGTGGAACGTTTGCTTTTGTACCACATAACGTAAAGTATACGTACGGTTATAAGGTTTATGCGGGATATTTTTAGCGGGCTACGGAGCATTCTAATGTTGGATCTCGGAGGAAATCTACATATAGATACTGATTACATGTACCTTTACTAACAGGCTAAGCAGATTTACATTTTTACACATTCGTTTCGGAAGAGACACTGCATTTCCTAATGAGGAAATTAGCAGCAGTTTAACCTCGAATTACAAAATTTCTCTAGACACAACTCATTGGCGGTGCATTTTCATTTGTTATTGTTTTTTTCAAAATCAGACGCTTTTTTTTCTCGCATAACTCACGTTTTTCCAGCCACTGTGGAGCGCTCGCAGAGCTGCTGATTTGTGCCCAAGGCTCAGTGTTCCACAAAGCAAGCGTTTCTCGGAGGCTGCGCCGTCATATGACGGCGGCTGTACAGCTGCAAAGATCATTGCGCAAGGGCAGCTCGCTATTGACACAGGAGCGTGCAGTACTTGTATCTTGCCGTGTCGGTCTCGAAACAGTTCTCACGAATGTGGAGAAATAGCCATCAGACGTCTGCAACGGCTCGAAGGCTTGTAGGTCTGTCTCTGTAGAAGTACGTGCCGTCTCGCTGTTTTGCTCTTGTGCATGAAAGAATCTTTACAAGGGTACTCCTGGGGCATTGGCTTTAACACGACATTGGCGCAGTTCAGAGGCTCTTTTTCATGTCCGCAAAAAGATTCAGGAATGTGTGGCGTCAATGACTGGATTACTGACAAGGACTGTCCAGTGGTGAAACTCGATAGCGCAGCAGGAAAATATCGATGTATCCCTCCTAAGGGTTCATCTTTGACCACCAATCTATCCATGGTTTGTTTTATGTAACGTAATTCTTCATAAAAAAGAGAAGGAAAAAAAGAGGAACATCATGGTTCAAAGTCCCGTGGACGACGAAGGTTCAAAGACGAAATATGAGCTCGCATGTGGGGAGGAAATCGATCGACAGTGTCCTTTATGGAGCAACCGTCCCATCATTTGTCTATCGCTACTTAGGGGAACCACGGAAAATCAAAATCTGCATGGCCATGTTGATAAAATCGCGAACTGTTCCCCCACTGAGCGTAGCACCAATGTTCTAAAATGCTTTCGTATACTTACGCATGTAACGCTTTCTTAAGAGCAGTAAGAGGATCGCACCCTAACCATGATAAACACCACCTCACCGTAATACCACCGCCTCCTACTTCACTGTTGTCACTACACTTGATGGCAAGTAACGTTCTCCACGCATCAGCCAAACCCAAACTCTTCCAGCGCATTGCCACGGGGCATAGCGTGAATTATAACTCCGTATCACTTGTTTCCAGTCATCCACTGTGCAATGCCGCCGTTCTTTGCACCACCTCAAGCGTCGCGTAGCACTGACTACAAAAATGTGTTTCCCACGAGGAACTGCTCGGCCACTGTACCATATTACTTTTAACTTCCCACGAACAGTCATTGTGTTAGCTGAATTGCCGGTAGCACTTTGGAACTTACGAGTGATTCCTTCTGCTGATTTGATGCCATTTTTTGCACCTCCGCAGCCCTCGATGGCCATGACCAGGTGCGCCTGGTATTGGTTTAGCTGTGATTGTTTCTTCGCGTTTCCACTTCACAATCACATCAGCAGTAGTCGACTTACGCGGTTTTAGAAAGGTTGAAATGTCCTTGATGAATCTGTTAGTGACCAGTCCACTTCGAATTCCCTAAGCTCTCCCGACCGACTCATTGTGTTGTTACTGCTTCTCTACGGATAACACAACACTCTTCGCCTCCCTTTTTCACTGGCGTGTCCCCATCTCGTGACGTCTAGTGGTCAATTCCGCATTCCATAGGGACGTCCGGATGCTTTTGAGACGGTGTATATTAACATCATCTCCCAACATTTTATCACCGAAACATACTGGATGAATTGTTGTGGCTGGAGCTGATTAGAAACGAATGGCAAAGCAGGGAGGGCGAATGACATTGGGGCCGAGCGAGAAAACGTTAACTGGGTGCTATTGAGGAGAGCGTCAAATCCGCATGAGTACATCCTAGCGGTGCCGCAGATGCACAAAATGGAGGGAACACACCAGAGGCGAATTCTGTCGCACATGATTAACACCGGGAAGAAGAAAAGGATTGATTATCATAGCTCTAGAAATTGGTGGTAAGGTCTTATGGGACCAAACTGCTGAGGTCATCAGCCCCTAAGCTTACACACTACTTGGTCTAACTTTAATTTATGCTAAGGACGACACACACACACACACACACACACACACACACACACACCCTTCCCCGAGGAAGGACTCGAACCTCCGACGGGATAAGCCGTGCGGACCGTGACAAGACCCCTGAGACCGCGCGGCTCGTAAATCTAGATTTCCGTGTCCGCAGAAGAGTTGATGTTATCGCTTTCCCACGATATCTCGACAGTTCCACCAGGTGTGTCGGGAGCAATTATCCGTCGTTGTCAGTTTGAACTCTAGTGAATCATAGACCCTGCACGCCGCCTGTTTGTAACAACGCTGGTTTGCCCTCCCCGACAATTACGTTCTGTTGCAGATCTTCCCGCGCGGAACATTATCCGCATCTGTCGGATGTGAGTTCTATCAAGATGTAAGCAAAACTTCTCGTTTTGCGCAAGCTTCAGCACCTCCCCGTGTTGAACAAATCATCCGAGAATGTAATCTCCATCGGCTTCTTTATTGTGCTGTCCCAAAGTCTGCTTCGTACTTCATTCTGTGCTCACTAGTGAGCCTGTTTGAGGAGGATGTGAGGGTGGTGTTTTTTACATGTGTGTTTCCATTTCTTATTATTTGTTCAACAAATGATATGCCCATTCATTCGATAAAGTAACCCGATTTGCGCAAGACCACAACTGTCTTTAACAGAGCATTGCAGACCTTTTTATGTCGTTGGAGGGATCAAAATACACCAGGTGTGATCGGGAAGTAACGGAAATCTTGTTATTTCGCGTATTGTATTCGGCCAATTCGCGCGATTTTTTCGATGCCGTTTAAGTAAACATGTCTGAAAAGTATTTAAATAATGTTGGGCATAACGGCTGTTTCACCTGTTGTCAACTGTCAAAAGGTTGCATGTGTTTTGATAGTATCGGAAATTATTGATTATGTATAAAAATGGATCAGAGGATTTGTATTAAATCTTGCTATAAGAACAGACTGAAGTGCAGACAGTTATAGGAATCTTAAATATTATTTTTGATGATTATATTATGAGCAGAACAGAGATTTATGTATGGAATAAGTGTTTCGAAAAAGACTGTGGCGACATTGAAGATGACGAACGCCTTTGAGCCGATGAAATCGCGAAAAAAAAGTGAAGTAATGTATTATTAACAATCGCCGACTCACAATCAGAGATACCGTTGACAATATGGCACATTATTTGCCTCATGCCACGAAACTGCTTCGGATGTTTTGGGTACAAAACGTGTAATATCAAATTTTGTTCCAAAATTGTTGAATTTCGAATAAAACCTGTGGCGAATGCAATTTACGCTAGAGTCACTACAGGAAGTCAGGAACGATACAGAACTACTGAAACGTGTCATAATAGGCGACGAAACACGAGTTTCTGTATGTGACGTCGCAACTAAGCTTTAATCGTCCGAGTGGAAGCATTTTGGATCTAGAAGACCAAAAAAGCTCGGTAAGTGCGGTACAATATGTTCTTCGATTTTAACGACGTTATGCCACATGAGTTCTTGCCAAAAGTTCGATCAGTAAGGAATACTAGGCCTACTTACAAGCTGATGCGCCATTTTCGTGAAGCAATCCGAAAAAAAGCCCAGATTTGTGAAGAAACCGTTCACGGCTTTTGCATCACAATAGTGAATTGACTAGCGTACAATTCGTTGCTTGTTCATGAAAATTTGGACAAAAACAATACTTTATTGACGCTGCTGCCTTCTTAGTAGCCAGACATGGCCACACATAACCTTTCTCTGTTTTAAAAAAATAATGGAAACCCAGCATTTTATTAACTTTTTAAGTACCGGTGGCTTTCGTATAAAACCACGACGCTATTTCAAGACAGAGACAACTAGACGTGTGCTAAGAATGTATTAACAGTCGCTTACAGCGTTCAAAGAAACATTTGGAGCGGAGGTTGTGCTTAGTCATTGTAGAAGATTGTCTCATCTTTTTTTTCTTTTCTTTATGGTGATCATATTGAGATCATTAACAGTGAAAGTTCTCAGTTTGTACTACTGCTTTTATAAGTGGTTTCTGAATGGAACCACTGGGGTAGTATGTTCTTTTGATATACATTTATTAAACTTTAGCCACAATTTTATTTAGGAATATCATTTGTTTTAGGCATTATGAGTTCATGGAAGTTTCGTGATGAGCGGTTGTGTCAAGAAAAAATGCAAAATTACTTTTAAATGTATCTCATGAAATGATGGGGGGGTTGAAAATTGCATGTCCCAGTGGTTCCAAAGAGAAACCAAACCTTTAAAACAATTGATTGTTTACTTTTTGCCAATTAATTTTTGTGTTCGTTGCCTACTATGATAAAAAATTTACTTTTGTGAAAAATCTTAAATTTGTATTCCAAAGCGAAATCACCTCCTTAAAATAATCGACTGCTTATTTTTTGACAATTTCTTCGTGTGTTCATTTATAGACCAATTTTGTGAAAAATTTTAAAATTATTTTTTTTTATATTTTTGGGACTCAAAGGGTTAAACAGGCATCGCTGAGAGAACTTTAAGAGGTAGAAAGCGCTGGTCTAAGTGCATAGTATCTAATGGGGACTACTTTGAAAGAGATATTATTGATAGACGAATAAATAAATTTCTTTCGAAAAACTAAAAATTCCTATTATTTTTTGAACACATTTCCTGCACTGGAAATTATACTTTCCAAGTATTTTTCCGATCTTCCTGGTGATTGCGTCGTCATATGGGAAGCAGGCGACTCAGGACTTGTGTTCCTTGGTGTCAGTTACGTTTGCAGTTACTTATGATTTGCATCGCAGCCGAAGCTCGATTCATTTTCCCGAGTACGCATTCCATTTCAAAACTTGTCTCAAGTTTCGCAGTCTTTCTATGTGGCTGTTTTGCTTACCAGCGTAGGTGCTTCAAAGAGGAAGAAGGGTGGTTGCGGGTCGTGACACGGTGTCAGCCAGGATCCCTCTATTCTCTTACCCAAATGATGATACGTTCAATAATATTTACTCGTCATTTTTGTCTCTCGCATTACCACTACATCGAGTAAGGGCGCACTCACAGTAACAATGGAGAGGCATACGTACTTCTATACTGAAGAGCCAAAGAAACTGGTACACGTGCCTTAATACAGTATAGGGCCCCCGCAAGCATGCAGAAGTGCCGCAACACGACGTGGCATGGACTCGAATAAAGGCTGAAGTAATGGTGGAGGGAATTGACACCATGAATCCTGCAGGGCTGTCCATAAATCCGTAAGAGTACGAGGGGGTGGAGATCTCTTCTGAACAGCACGTTGCAAAGTATCACCAAATATGTTCAATAATGTTAGTGTCTGGGGAGTCTGGTGGACAGCGGAAGTGTTTAAACTCAGAAGAGTGTTCCTGGACCCACTATGTAGCAATTCTGGACGTACGGCGTGTTGCATTGGTTCAAATGGCTCTGAGCACTATGGGACTTAACATCTGAGGTCATCAGTCCCCTAGACTTAGAACTACTTAAACCTAACTAACCTAAGGACATCACACACATCCATGCCCGAGGCAGGATTCGAACCTGCGACCGTAGCGGTCGCGCGGTTCCAGACTGAAGCGCCTACAACCGCTCGGCCACCCCGGCCGGCTGTGTTGCATTGTCCTGCTGGAACTGCCCATGACCGTCGGAATGCACAACGGACATGAATGGTTGCAGGTGATCAGACAGGACGCTTACGTACGTGTCAACTGGCGGAGTCGTATCTAGACTTACCAGGAGTCCCATATCACTCCAGCTCCACACGCCCCACACCACTGCAGAGCCTCCACCATCTTGAACAGTACCCTGCTGACATGCAGGGTCCATGGGTTCATGAGGATGTCTCCATACTTGTACACGTCGATCCGCTCGATAAAGTTTGAAGCGAGACTTGTCCGACCAGGCAACGTGTTCTCAGTCATCAACTGTCCATTGTCCGTGTTGGCGGGCGCAGGCGAGGCGTAAAGCTTTGTGTCGTGCGGTCAGAGAGGGTACACGAGTGGGCTTTCGGCTCCGAAAGCTCATGTCGTCGATGTTTCGTTGAATGATTCGCACGCTGACACTTGTTGATGTCCCAGCACTTAAATCTGCAGCGATTTGCAGAAGGGCTGCGCTTCTGTCACGTTGAATGATTCTCTCCAGTTGTCATTGGTTCCGTTGTTGCAGGATCTTTTTTCGGCCGCAACGAAGTCGGAGATTGATGTTTTACCGGATTCCTGATATTCACGGTACACTCGTGGCATCGTGGTAAGGGAAAATCCTCACTTCATCGCTACCTCGGAGGTGCTGTCTCCCATCGCTCGTGCACAGACTATAACAGCACATTCAAACTCACTTAAATCTTAATACGAGGGTTGCCCAGTAAATAATGCCCCATATTTTTTTTCTCCAGAAGTATTTATTCCACAACAATCAAATTTACATATGTGAAAGACTGATGTTTTGTCTACTTGCTTTATTTTTCCACATAATCTCCTTCAAGTTCGACGGCCTTTTTCCAGCGAGACACAAGAGCGTGTATTCCCTGCCGGTAAAAATCTGTACTCTGCCTACGGAGCCAGGTTGTCACTTCGTGAATCACTTCTTCGTCATCGGCAAAACGTCTTCCACGAATGAAATTCTTCATTGGCCCAAACAAGTGAAAGTCTGAAGGAGCCAAATCGGGGCTGTAGGGTGGATGGGGTAACACTATCCAACCCAGTTTCGCGATGTGTTCACAAGTCCTCAAACTTGTGTGAGGACGAGCGTTATCATGCTGAATCAAAACATCCTGTGGGTTAACATGACGCCCAAGGCGCCGGAAGCGCTGCTTAAGTTTGTCTAATGTTTTGACATAAGCCTCTGAATTAATGGTACTGCCTTTTGGCATCACATCAATGAGAATTACGCCCTCGCAATCCCAAAACACAGTCATCATGACTTTTCCGGCTGAAGGAACTGTTTTGAATTTTTTCTTCTGTGGAGAATAAGCATGACGCCATTCCATCGATTGTCTTTTTGTTTCGGGCTCAAAATGATGCACCCAAGTTTCATCACCTGTCACAATCCGTGACAAAAAGGCCTCCCCGTCAACGTGAAAGCGTCGCAACAAATCGAAAGAAATGTCTTTACTTTGGGATTTGTGATCGACAGTAAGACACCGAGGAACCCATCTTGCACACACTTTTGAGTATCCAAGCTGATTGATAATCACATCCACATTTCCTTTGCTTACTGACAACTCCAGTGCCAATTGTCGAGTCGTAATGCGTCGATCCCGTCGAATGAGAACATCAGCCCGCTGCAACATGTCAGGCGTGACAGCCGTGGGAGGCCTTCCCGACCGCGGCAAATCTCGGAGTTCCGCAGCACCGCCCTCTGATGCTTTCACCCTCTGTGCCCAGCGACCAACAGTACTCCTATCGACTGCAGATGTTCCGTAGACTTTGCACAAGCGTTTATGAATATTGCCCACGGTTTCTTCCTCTGCTACGAGAAATTCAATCACTGCACGTTGTTTATGACGGATGTCACCTGCAGACGCCATTTTAGAACATTCCTACACCACCGCTCTCTGTCGGAGGAAATTGAAACTTTGCGTACACACGCGGGAAACTTCAAATAACTCGCACCTAAAGTGTCACATTTCTAATATTTTTTATTTCGGAGAAAAAAAATATGGGGCATTATTTACTGGGCAACCCTCGTAACCTGCCATTGTAGCAGCAATAACCGATCTAACAACTGCGCCAGACACTTCTCTTTTACAGGCGTTGCCGACCGCAGCGCCATATTCATCCTGTTTACATAATTCTGTATTTGAATACGCATGCCCATACCAGTTTCTTTGGCGCTTCAGTGCATTTGCTAGTCATATTTGTCTCTCGCGTTACGAGTGCATCGAGTAAGAGCGCACTCGCAATGACAGTGGAGATACACTCGTACTTGAACACCTACATGATCTACTTGGCGGTTTCGCTGTCCAATTCGAGCGTGGCTGGCAGTTGGGTCTGCCGGCCGGCGAGTGTTTCTTGCGGCGGCGTTCGCAGAACGGCAGACAGGCCAGACCAGGCCAGAGGTTCCGGGTCGGTCGCCGCTGCCGCTGCCGCCAGCCGCCGCACATCCGGCTGTCTGTCCGCGGGACGCCGCCTGCGCTCCTGCTCTGCGTGCTCTCCTTAAGGGCTGCGTCGCGATCTGTTGTATTCGCAGCTGCGGCGGAACATTGCTCTACACGTGCCACACCGCAGACTTCGTTTCTCCCTACATACGGTCGTGCACGCCATTAACATACCCAGAATCTCCGCTGCTCGAAAAGCAAGGGGCGCCGAAAGTTCGAAACAGTCTACGGCCATCAGGATTTACTTGAGCATACAGTTTTCCGTGCGTCAGACAAAAACGGAGAAACGAGTAAATACACTCCGATCAAAAGCATCCGGACATCTTCTAGTGGTCATTAGAACGAACTGAGTCCACTCTTCGCTTATATCACGCCTTCGGACTCTTTCAGTGTGGCGTCTGATCGTCTGTGGAGCTTTGACAGGCCATTCTCCCTCAAGAGCCGATACCAGAGAAGGTAGTCATGCTGGACGCTGGGATAAGGAGCGAAGTCGGCGTCTCAAGGGGACCACACCCTGCCTATCTATGTTAATTTAGGCAAGTATTTGACGCATTTCTGACAAAAAAACTATTTGATGCAGGACCTTAATATTTTTACTGTATGTTACATGATGTTAATAGAGTCAACTGTACTAAAATTTACTTTATCCAATTAATAGTTTTTAAGAAATACTTTTTTAAATTTATTAACAAAAAAATTAAGTTTTTTCTGAAAAAAATATTTTTTGTGGACTTCCTAATGGGGGAATATAAATGAATGTAGTACCAGAAGTGGCTTTTTTTGTTATGCAGAGTCCCTGAAAATTTCATTCATTTATCTATTATAGTTTCTGATATAATGGGGCATATCTACTGAATATTTTAGTTTGCGGGAAATTAACTTTAAAGAAAAAACTTTTGAAATTTGTTACTTACAGTTAATTAAAACTGTCCTGCTGCATATGATGGCCCTTCTTTGGCCTCTAGCAGGTCTTCCAGCTTCTTTTTCACTTTCCTGGATGTTTGTATTGCTTTCTTGGCCGTATAAGATGGAGACCTGTCTGCATCGGCTATCCTCATTTTATCGCAATGTTGCAGCCCAGTGATCATATTTTCATCAGGATCAATTCCCAGCTTTTTCAGTACCCAACACTTTCCAGTATTACCACAACTGAATGTAATAACGGCATCATGAACTCCTAGTTTCATTGTGTGCATGTCTACAAATACAGTTTTAGGAAGGCGGTTCCAAATTATGCTGCTGAAACATTCATTTGGGCTCTGTGTCTGGCCATGCAGACATTTCCGTAGAAGGTCAGTATGAGCCAAGTCTCTGAAAATAGGTTTAATTGCTGTAATTACAGCAGCAGGAAGAGAGTGCTGGTGAGAATAAGATTCTCCAGTTGCCCGAGCCCTATTGTATTGGACCACGAATTTTCTCCTGATGGACACAATCCATGACATGGCTTATCATCAGTAAAGGACTTATGGAAGAATATGGCCCAAACATCTCTCTTCATTGCTTCCAGATTTTCTTTATTTCTCCTAATTGCCTGCCCACAGTTATAGTTAACCGACCATGTCCAGTCAACAATTTTTCATCATCTAATTTTTTTTCCTCTCATATCAACAGTTAGTTTTCTCAGCCTTGTTCCCAAACGTTTTTGAACATGACCTACACATCCTATTTTGCTAATAATGGCATCTCTATATGGCTTAGAGTTGACAGTGGTTGGGTTGACAGTGGGTGACAGAAAAGTGGGCGTGGCACATAAACATACGTGGTAGGAAAATGCTCTTTAAATGCTCCAAAAAATTTTTTTTCAGCAAAATCCTTTTCAGAGTAGTTAAATAAAACCTTAATCTATTGAAATATGATGAAAACCGAAAATCGATTTTTTTTTACCTCAGCCACGGTGTGGTCCCCTTAACTCATCCCAAGGATGTTCCACTGGATTCTGATCGGGAGTCTGGACACGTCAGTGCATATCAGGATTGTTATTGTCCACAGGCCATTCCCTGACAGATGCTGCTTCATGTCAAGGTTTATTGTCGTGCTGATACAAACAATCATCATCTACGAACTGTTCCTCTACTGCAGGCAGTACACAATACTGAAAACTGTGGTCACGATCACGTCCTAACCAAGAAAAACATGCTCACAACGTAATGTCAACAATACGCACTTCGAATGGTTCAAATGGCCCTGAGCACTATGGGACTTAACTACGGAGGTCATCAGTCATGGTTCAAATGGCTCTGAGCACTATGCGACTTAACTTCTGAGGTTATCAGTCGCCTAGAACTTAGAACTAATTAAACCTAACTAACCTAAGGACATCACACACATCCATGCCCGAGGTAGGCTTCGAACCTGCGACCGTAGCGGTCGCTCGGTTCCAGACTGTAGCGCCTAGAACCGCACGGCCACACCAGCCGGCAATACGCACTTCACAATTGGCAGTGCACATGACGGCACGTAACTTACGCCAGCGTGATTCATCCCTTCACTTGTCTCGTTTCCAGTCATCCACTGTTTAGTGGCGTTGCTCGGTACATCACCTCAAGCGTCGCTTAGCACTGAGTACAGAAATGTGCAGCTTATGAGGAGCTGCGCGAATACTGCGGCACATTCTTAAATACATAGCTGTAGTCGCTGCGCTAGCTGCACAGCTCCTAGCTGTTTCGAAATCACCACTGATTCTTGCCGCTTATTTCATGCGATTTTTTGCAACCACCTCCGCAATTCTCGACAGTCACTGTCCTTCAGTGCGCCGGTCTTGGTTTAGCTGTGGTTGTTCCTTCACGATTCCACCTCACAATCGCATCACCAACAGCCGACTTGGGCAGCTTTAGAGGGGTTGAAATGTCCCTGATCGATTTATTAGGTGACATCCAAAGACTAGTCCACGTTCGAAGTCAGTGAACTCTGCTGTTACTGCTACCCTGCTGACAACGCAATGTTCCATGCTTTTGTTTTATACTGGTGGGTCTGAATCTCGTGACATGTAGTGGTAAATTCTGCATTAGACAGGGGTGTCCGGATACTTCTGATCAGATAGTGTATCTACCTCAGCATATGGATATGTCTCTATTCTGTTATTTATTTATTTATTTTTTAAGAAGTGTAAGTTTCATATATGCAAATATGCAGCCATGAACTGGAATGTCTGAACCCTGATCAGTTTTCGTAGCACCATGTAGATATTATAATTGGCACTCCCATAAATCTGCATAGTGAGGGGCGACTGGTTTCATCTGTGAACACAAGGGCCCAGCGTCTAATTGAGTGTTACGTGCAGTATAGCATCGCGTCTAATGAGGCAGCGATGCTTAAGATGCCACCTTACTTGGAGGACGGTACTCTGTCAGTGCTCAGACACTGAATAAAGCATTTGTACGAGCGGGTTCAATACCGTTGTTTCGAAACTTCATAATTTTCTCCATTTTTCAGAGGAATTTTTGTTGCGGACCTTTAGATGATAGTTTTGTAGACGATACTCGTAACTCGCTTACGCTGTATTTACTTATTTTGTCACTACTAATTTCATGGCTGAAGCACGATTATTAAATGTTGATGATCACTGAAACCATATATAATTTGCCATCGTTTTACCTGGTTTATATAGAAGTGAGATCACATCTAAGATGTGTTTCCTCACTAGACAACGGCCAGTATTCACCCTGCATAAGAACCGTTGGTCACTAAGAACACCCATGTTAAATATGACGCCTGATTCTTAAAAAAAAAAAAAAAAACTCCCAGATTAGTTTACAAATGAGTTCACCTGTTACAATCTGACATTAAACATTTAGAACTCTTAAGGCGTGAAAAAGTTTAGGCTCGAAACTATGTTTAAGGTTTGTTGGAAATCACTAACAATTTGTTTCATTATCAAACACAGGAAGAGTACATACTATGGGTAATTTGCGCTTCGATTTTAGGAAAGTTTTTTGTGCATCTCATTTTTTTTTTGATTTCCTATCTCCTGACTCGAGCTACGTTACATATACGCTGCAGCAACGCCCTCAGACGGAAACTTTTTGATCGCCCATAATTTACATAAAACTTGCTGGAAGTCACTAAGTGCACTCATTCATAAAATACTGAATGAATATAGTCTGGGTAATTCTCGCAGAATGTTTTTGCTGCTTGAAGGCTTATACACAGTTTGTAACTGTAATACTCGCCTTACTGCGTTAACCATTTAACATAAGATTATACCTCTTAATGAGTAGATTATGACAGCATTTCATATATTTATATTCGATCAATAATTATATGAAATAATGAAAATCAAATTTTTGTTCCTCCTGGAGATAAATAGGCTACCTATCTAGACAAGTTCTGTATAGGGTTTGTCGCGAATTGTGTAACGACCATTTTACTTCATGTACGGTTCAAGAGCTATCTGGGGAGTTATAGCAGGCAAAGAAACTCGTAATTGTGTTGTATGGTAAGTTCTCTTAACTTTCGAATCACCGGAAATACTGAAATAAGTGTGGTATTTTGAAATGGAGCAATGTACTTTTTCATGGTATACTATAGCTCTTGTAAAGATGAATACAGTGATATAATGCATGTTAAAGTTGACGTCGAAACCTTTCGCAAAAGTGTCCTAAAGTGTGCTAAAATTTAAAGGCAAGTGTGGCCGGAATTGGTTACAGTGGTTAAAGACCGCCGAGCGACGCTCTGATGCCAGCCTTCGTCGTTAAATGCAGTAATAAAATTGGCCTACGTTACAAAAATAAAACGTATTTCTTCTTGCTTCTCCTTTACATAACGTGGACACCGAGTAAGCTGCTATTATTTTAAATCGAACTGTACACTAACTTCTACCATATCACGAGTGGCTTAGGAAAACTGTTTCAAAGGTTGCGTGGGTATTCATGTTTAAATGAATAGCTTTTGCCGAAAGACACAAACATTCTAAAGAGTTGATACGACGACGGAGCTTGGTATGAGAGTCTTGCTTGGCGATGATTACACGGCAATAGCCGATTCCGGCCACCCTTGCTTTTAAGTTCTAGAACACTTTTCCAAAACTTTTGCAAAAAGGTTTCAACGTTAACATTAACAAACGTTGCATCACTGAGCTCGTCTTTTTAAGAGATTTATAATTTCGTAAAAAAGTATATCGTTCCATTTGAAAACTATACTTCCTCCTTTATTTCCATTAACACATGAGTTAAGCCCGTTTTATACGAGCGACTTTCTCGTCAAAATCCACTATTCGAAGCACCTTCGTGTTATCAGCGTGTCTATGACATCAATGATCTGTTGATTGTGGACTTCCAAATGTCCGAGTATGCTGTATATTGTGCATGCGCAGAAACAGGAGCTTGTGGCGGCGTCTGCTAACATCGGATATTGACCTGTTCTGACCGAGCTCACCCCTGTTATAGAAATGGATTTTATGCTTCGGTGTCTTCTTAATATTTATTGTGTTGTTTGCGTTGTCTTCGTGGCACATTGGAAAGTTACACAAGGTCCTGGAATATTTTCCTAATGTGCTCGCATGCAAAAGAGACGAAATATGTGAAAGCGAGAACGTATTTACGTTTTACAGCGAAAGAACCTGCACTATGAATAAATCAGAACATAAATAGATAAACGTGTTTGGATGAAAACTATTTCAACAGTGAAAAAGTCATAATTATTTCAAGAAAAAAACATTTTTCGATATTATGTGGCACTTAGAAAGAAAACATGTTACAGTGGACAGAGCAAAAAGACGTTATTTACTATGTTCTACATATTGTTCGAGGTTTTTGAAAGTACATACTTTCTCGTGCACATAAATGTATATGTTCTGAAGTGTTTGGATACCCCTTTTCCTATCTTTCAGTTCTCAGGAGTGTAAGGGATTTACTACACGACCTTTGATTCTGCCTTGGACTCTAGCTCATCACTTGTTCTTACATTTTGTCACTATATCGATTTTTCGTATAAACGATTGTCCCTCATAAACTCATTTTCACCCATCAGATGCCAGACTTCACAGCAGACAGCTCTCACAACTCACGCAGTTGTGGTGCTGACATGTGAACAAAATTGACCAATCAAAACAGAGGAGATTCAGTACAGGAAGGAACTGCAGGAGCGCTGCAGTAGATTCCCTTGTCTCCAGCAGTTAACTGAGACAAATAAGTCGATCGTGTAAGAGTATTTACCAATCAACGAAATTACCATCCCTCTGCATACTGTCATATCTCGAATACCTCATTCCAGTATCTTCAACTGTTCTCGAATAGTGCACCTGTCAAGTAATTTCGGCCGTGAGAGCTGTGTGTTATCGACCGGCCGCCATGTCATCCTTACGCGACTCAGGCTGTGTTTGCCAAATAATACGAGGACAACATACATCTGACTTCAGCGAGCACGAGAGCTTGAGAATTATCCTTCGGTCTTGAAACTTGCTGTCACTAAAAAAATGAGATGTACCTGTAAAAGGATTATTTCTTAAAATGTTTCGGAAGTGTTTCTAGGATATTAAAACCCGAATAACATTTAATGGTTGTCAACTGCACCATATCGGTTACGCATAACACCACGAAATACAGGGTGATTCAAAAAGAGTACCACAACTTTAAAAATGTGTATTTAATGAAAGAAACATAATATAACCTTCTGTTATACATCATTACAAAGAGTATTTAAAAAGGTTTCTTTCACTCAAAAACAAGTTCAGAGATGTTCAATGTGGCCCCCTCCAGACACACGAGCAATATCAACCCGATACTCCAACTCGTTCCACACTCTCTGTAGCATATCAGGCGTAACAGTTTGGATAGCTGCTGTTATTTCTCGTTTCAAATCATCAATGGCGGCTGGGAGAGGTGGCCGAAACACCATATCCTTAACATACCCCCATAAGAAAAAATCGCAGGGGGTAAGATCAGGGCTTCTTGGAGGCCAGTGATGAAGTGCTCTGTCACGGGCTGCCTGGCGGCCGATCCATCGCCTCGGGTAGTTGACGTTCAATTCAGACGATAAGGTTTCATAACTAACCTTTTTCGTAGGACTCTCCATACAGTTGATTGTGGAATTTGCAGCTCTCTGCTAGCTCTGCGAGTCGATTTTCCTGGGCTGCGAACAAATGCTTGCTGGATGCGTGCTACATTTTCATCACTCGTTCTCGGCCGTCCAGAACTTTTCCCTTTGCACAAACACCCATTCTCTGTAAACTGTTTATACCAACGTTTAATACACCACCTATCAGGAGGTTTAACACCACACTTCGTTCGAAATGCACGCTGAACAACTGTCGTCGATTCACTTCTGCCGTACTCAATAACACAAAAAGCTTTCTGTTGAGCGGTCACCATCTTAGCATCAACTGACGCTGACGCCTAGTCAACAGCGCCTCAAGCGAACAAATGTACAACTAAATGAAACTTTATAGCTCCCTTAATTCGCCGACAGATAGTGCTTAGCTCTGCCTTTTGTCGTTGCAGAGTTTTAAATTCCTAAAGTTGTGGTATCCTTTTGAATCACCCTGTATTTTGAGAGTTAAGAATATTTCTGATCACTTCCTATTTGAAGAACAACTTCAAAAATGCGTCACCTCCGGTAGCTGAAAGATGAGCGCGGCTGAGTGTCTTGTGGAGAACCCGGTACGATTCTCGGTACTGTCAGGGATTTTCCTTGGTGGGAGGACTGGTATGGAGTGCACTCATCCGCCTGATACCACCTGAATGAGAAATAGCGGTTCCCAGGTCTGGAAAGCAGAAAACGAGTGGGAGAACGATGTGCTGACCTAATGTTCCTCTACATTGCATCCAACTGAAGCGCTCAAAGGCTAACACGGGGCTCGGCCAGCATCGCGAGGTTCAAAAATGGTTCAAATGGCTCTGAGCACCATGGGACTTAACATCTGAGGTCATCAGTCCCCTAGAACTTAGAACTACTTAAACCTAACTAACCTAAGGACATCACACACATCCATGCCCGAGGCAGGATTCGAACCTGCGACCGTAGCGGTCGCGCGGTTCCAGACTGCAGCGCCTAGAATCACTCGCATCGCGAGGTCCTCATGACTATAACACCAAATTTATAATTTTAAAGGTGCACTATTTCTTGACCGCTGGCATTTTGTAAAATTCTGGATCATGTTCTACGGTCGCGTATTTCTCGATACTGAAAAAATTCCTTTATATGAATCGACATGGGTTCCAAACTCAACGAGCGCTCTGTTCGTGCAGGATAAACAGAAAGCAGTACGTTTCGACGCACAGTGAGCCAACTCGCTTCAAATCTTGGACATAACAGTAAAATGTAACAGATGCTACAAAACTGTGTTCTTTTTAGAGCCTGTGAGTCGCTGATTAGGAGTCCGATGTCCTAATTACAAAATTCAGAATAGCGGAACCAATTTGGCGGATCAAAAATTATAAATTTAGCGGATTAGAGTAGAACTTCGGGTGCAAGCATTGTGATGTCACTGATAATGAATCTGAAGTAGAATGATAATGAATTGCCGTATTGAAATATTTTAGTCGATATTTTACGTTTCTCAAACTAAATAATAGTTTCGTTGTTTGTGTCATTATTGTTCTCAGGTGGGTCATTGTTGGGTTGTCCACTTGGAGATACACTGAAGAGTCAAAGAATATAGTACACATGCCTGACATCGTGTAGGACTCCCGCAAGCAAGCAGAAGTGCAACACAACGCGGGATGGACTTGACTAATGTCTGAGGTAGTGCTGGAGGCAACTGACGCCATGAACCCTGCAGGGCTGTCCATAAATCCTAAGAGCACTCTGTAGCAATTCTGGACATTTGGTGCGTCGCACTGTCCTGCTGGAACTACCCAAGTCCTTCGGAATGCACAATGGACATGAATGGGTGCAGGTGATCAGACAGAATGCTTACATAAGTGTCACCTGTCAGAGTCGTATCTAGAGCTATCAAGAGTCCCATATTGCTCCAACTGCCACGCTCCACGCCACTACAGAGCCTCCACCAGCTTGAACAGCACCCTGCTGACATGCAGGGTCCATGGATTCATTAGGTTTTCTCCTACCCCTTACACGTCCATCCGCTCGATAAAATTTGGAACGAGACTCGTCCGACTAGACAATATGTTTCCAGTCATCAACAATCAAATGTCGGTGTTGACGGGTCCAGGCTTTGTGTCGTGAAGTCATCAAGGGTACACGAGTGGGCCTTCGGCTCCGAAAGCCCATATCGATGATGTTTCGTTGAATAGTTATCACGCTGACACTTATTGATGGCCATCCTTGGAATTTGCAGCAATTTGCAGAAGGAATGCACTTCTGTCAAGTTGAACCATTCTCTTCAGTCGTTCTTGGTCCCGTTCTTGAAGGATCTCTTACCGGCGGCAGCGATGTCGGTGATTTGATGGTGTACCGGATTCCTGACATTCACTGTACACTCTTGAAATGGTCGTATGGGAAAATCCCCACTTCATCGCTACCTCAGAGATGCTGTGTCCAATCACTATTGCGCTGACTATAACACCATGGTTCACAACTCATTTAAATCTTGATAACCTGTCATTGTAGCAGCAGTAACCGATCTAAAAACTGCGCGAGACACTTGTTATCTTACATACGCGTTGCCGACCGCAGCGCAGTGTTCTGCTGTTTACATATCTCTGTATTTGAATAAGCATGCCTATCCAGTTTCTTTGGCGCTTCAGTGTAGTTCGAGAAGCCGATCTTTTACGTCAGGTGACCTCTATTAATCTCCTTCAGTTGTCGTCCTCGGAATCTTTGCATGTAAAGTCTTCTAAGTAATGCCGGGTATTCTTATTCCGAGCTTCCTGTGCATCTTTAGGTAGCCGACCAAACGGCAACGGGGCAGCTTCGATTATCGCATACCGTGCATCAAAACTAGGTACACTGATGTCGGCACTGGGCATTATTACAGAATGTTGTGAGTCCGGTGATGCCTGGCACCCGACTTTCGAGAAAATACTTTTTTTTCAGATATCTTGATGTATATGTTTTAGTTCTAGACTTTTCTATACAATACTTGAATAGTTCTGCAACATTTCGCGAATAAATGTATGATCACAATTTTGTATAATCTTCTAGGAATTCTACAGGAAAACCCTAATGAAATATTTTGTGCAGGTTAATAGTTAATGAGATAATTGCAGTAATGAGGGACCCATTTTTAGTGACCGCCCACAAAAACCTGCAAATATGTGCACGCAAATATGTTTGAACTCTTTAACTATACTATTAAGGTTGTAAGAGAGCCACTTACAAAAGTGGAGCTACGCATAGGAAATTTTGTAGTCAACGATTTCGGATAATATAGGTAGTAGTTCAAGTCTACATACGTCATTACATCGGTTAAAAATGTCAAAAACACACCTACTGCTGTGATACCCGTCTGTTTTTATCCTGGCAGGATGTAAATTATATATTAAACAGGCCACACCAACAATATCTGAAAACTGTGTCGTTGTCCGATTTACAGTTTACCGTCAACTATCACGGCATGTATCATATCGACATGAGACTGGAATGACACTGCAGCATTTGGCAATATGCAGCAGTGCAATATACAAGATTTCGTGGGACTCAAGTCGTAACACGCATCCTTTTTTTCTATTCCGTCTAGATTTTGAAGCAAGATGGCCTACTGTGCAGCGCACTGGTTGATGCCGTATTCCTTAACTTTCGGAAGGCGTTCGATACACCTCCGCACTGCTGCCTAACGAACAAACTAAGAACTTACAGAATACTAGGCCAACTATGTGATCGAAGTGAACAGTTTCCAGTAAACAGAACTCTGCTAGACACTCGCAACAGAGAGAAATCTTCAGACGTAAAAGGAACTGTGGGCGTAACCCTGAGGGAGTGTTATAGGTCCATTACTTTTCATTATCTATGTATATGACGTCGGAAGTTCCGTTAGATTTATCGTGGTTGATGATGTTGTATACAGAGAAATAGCAAAGCTAGAAAACGGTAGCGAAATGGAGGGAGACCTCCAAATGATCGACGCTTGGTGTAGATATTGGCAGTTGACCCTCAACATAAAGAAATGTATCGTATTGCGCATAAATATACACAAAGACCCATTATTGTGTGATTACACGATTGCAGAGAAGTCGCTGACAGCAGTTCACAAAATATATAGATGTATCCGTGCAGAGAAATTTAAAGTGGAACAACCAAATAAAATTAATCGAAGGTAAAGCAAATGCCAGAGTGAGATCTATGGGAGAAATCTTCAGGAAGTGCAGTCCACCCACGAAAGAGGTAGCTTGCAAAACTTAGGTTCGACCAATCCTTCCATACTGTTCGTCAGTATGATAGGTTTGATAGAGAGAATGGAAAATATGCTCAGCCTACTCCAGTCGCAGGAGCGGCGTTCTGCATCACGGTGTGGTATATTGTTAAAGTTGCGAGAGCATGCGTACCTTAAAGAATCAACCAGTATATTGTTTCCTCCTGAAGACCATGGAGGTAAAATTAGAGAGATTGTCGCTCGCACGATGGATTCATAGGAATCATTCTTCCCACAAACCAATCGCGAATGGAACAGGAAGAGTGGGAAGTGACAGTGGTACGCCAAATACCCTCCTCTACGCACCGCAAGGTGCCTTGTCTACACACCGTAAGGTGCCATGCGGAGTATAGATGTAAATGTGGAACAGGGAAACCAGAAAAGACATGGGATGGTAAATTATTGAAGCGTTTCATGTACGCCTCCCTCGACACAATCTGGGCAAACCTTTTCTTCCTGCACAGGTTCTGAGGACGCTGAGAATGAGGAATCTATTTGATCCTGTGTCGGCTTCTACTATATGGGCCAAACATAGGACACACATTGTGAATTCCATTGAAGCTGGTGTTACATTACAAGGATGATGAAGGCAGTTTTTCGTGCTGTCCATTTTGGGGGCGATGACTGCGAGAGTGAAATATTTATTGAGTGTTCGATATTTTTGGCTTCAGTGCCCGTAATCTATGAAAGCAATAATGGTACTTAGTTAAGTACGTACGAGGAAAAAAACTCTGATGGTCTTGATTTCCGAAACGTTCCTACTCGCTGGAAAAAAAAATAAAAAAAGAATATTACGTATACTAAAATCGGGTCGGTATGAGTAAAGATTTCAGAGTGGAATACGAGCGCGATGGGTCACCCATCTACATCTACATACATACTCCGCAAGCCACCATATGGCGCATTGTGAAGGTTATTATGTACCACTGACCGTTAGTACTTTTCCTGTTCCACATGCAAATAGAGGAAAGAAAAAACGATAGTATAGAGCCTCCGCGAGAGCCCTAATTTATCTTGTCTTCGCAGTCCTTACGCGAAATATGTGTTGGTGTCGTTCTGCCGTCAGCGGCAAATTCTAGTATTCTAAATTTTCTCATTAGTGTGATTCTTTTGTTTCTCTCGACGTATTTGTTTATCGAACAGCCTATGGGTGTACTACGGGGTCACAGTGTCCAACGGGCAGTGTGTTACATAACCGCTTGTCAGCTTCTGTCTATCTGGGTGAATTTTCCTAACACTGTCTACCAAGACTTCTCAAAAATGATCACCAAACAAACTTATTCCTAATTTAAACTTTGTGTACCGTGCAAAACTCTGACTATGCTGACTTATACAAAGACTTAATATGATTTGCTCAAAAATGTCTACAAACTGAGGCTAACTGTTCTATAGAAATGCAGTGCTACCCTGAATGCAACTTCACTTTTGAAATCAATGCGCAACTGAACATAAACAGAAATTCCTGGCCCTAAACTGTATTTTTACTTACCTCGTGCCTTGACGAACATTTCTCGAAAGCAGCGCACAGTGTACAGGAGCAAAGCAACATTAAAAAACTACGATTGAAATTCCTTAAAAGTGCAATGTGCGTACGAACATAATAAACTGAATGAAGAGTGGTAACTTTAACTGATAATAAATGACTTCTGACAAAATTCAAATAAAACTTAATATTCAAAAGTAATGCTTTAAAATCAACTAAATATTCACCATAGTATTTACATAACACGACTTCAAGAATAACTTTAAGCAAGGGGAATCTCATCTTTCTATCAGGGCAATTTGTATAACAATCCTATTATGTAAGATTCGTTACTGCAATCTTAATAACACAAAACAATGTTACGCCCTTGCGTGCTTACCTCAACCTCTCAACATTTCAGAAAAACTCACAAGTAATCTCCTTAACTTCTCTCTACATAATTGCACCAAAAATATTCATACTCTGATTCCATCAATCTCATATCACATCCGAATAAATCCAAGTCGACCATTTGCCTTGCCCCTACCGACATCACGTGCTCATTGCATTTGAATTCGCTTTACAACGTTACGCCTAGGTATTTTACTGACGCGACTGTGTGAAGCAGCGCAGCACTAATACTGTATTCGACCATTACAGGATTGTTTTTCCTACTCATCCACAATAACTTACAGTTTTCTACATTTAAAGCAACCTGTCAGTTACCATACTAAATAGAAATGCTGACCTAGTCATCCTGTATTCTGCGTCACTCAAAGACAACTCTTTCCCTTACACTACTATGTCATCAGCAAGCAGTCGCGGACTGCCGCTCAATCTATCAATCAGATCGTTTATCTAGGCAGTGAAAAGGAGCGGTCTTGTCACGTTTCCCTGGGGCACTCCTGACGATACCCTTGTCTCTGATGTGCGCTCGCCATTGAGGAGTACGTACTGAATTGTATTACGGTGCAGCTCTTCTGCCGTCGAGGACAACGTACTAGGCTATATTAGATATTTTCGAACCACTCACACATCTCAGAAACCCATTCAGTATTCTCAGACCTCCGTTAACAGTCTGCTGTGGGGCTCTGTTAAACGCTTCCCGGAAATTTAGGTTCAAAAATGGCTCTAAGCACTATGGCACTTAACATCTGAGGTCATCAGTCCCGTAGACTTAGAACTACTTAAACCTAACTAACCTAAGGACGTCACACACACCCATGCCCGAGGCAGGATTCGAACCTGTGACCGTAGCAGCAGCGCGGTTCCGGACTGAAGCCCCTAAAACCGCTCGGCCATAGCGGCCAGCACACACCATTACACAACAAAGGAAACAGAAGTAATCCGCTGAACGACAGGCACATATTACTTACTCTATTGCGGCCGGCCACAGCGGCCGGCGCGGAAATTTATGAATATGGAATCCGCCTGTTGCGCATCATTCATACTCAGCAGTATACCAAGTGAGGAAAGGACAAGCTGAGTTTCGCTTGAGCGATGGCTCCTAAGCCCCTGCTGCTTTGTGGACAGAAGCTTTTCTGTCGACAGAAATTAATTATACTCGAACGTAGACTAGGTTATGCTCAAGAATTCTGCAGCGTGTCGCTCGAAGTAAAGATGGTGCTGAGGCACTGGCGCAGATGCCGGTCCAGATTGCGGGCGGAGATTCTGCTGCCCCTACTGTGTGTGTGTGTGTGTGTGTGTGTGTGTGTGTTTGTTGAGAAACCGACAAAGCGCTCCGTCGCGCAGCAGCAGGAAGCAAAACCGCCGTTTCGCAACGTTGCTGCCTGCACACTTCATAGGCTTCTTGACTCTTTGCACATGTGTAAATGTGTACACTCTCTCGCTTACTGAAAGGGCTTTAACCCGAGGATTGTACACCTTTGAAACTGTCACACGAAATGTAGGCTACGGCGTGAGTGGCCTAGAATTCTTTTATTTTGGGATGTCTTTGTGGTACCAACATACAGAAAAAAGTACGTAAAAAAATCAAGGTACGCAGAAGACCTGCGAAGATAGGAGGGATGTACTGCCGGAGGCAAAGCTGTGAGGGCGGCTCGTGGGGTGTGCCTTGGTCACTGATGCGGCAGAAAATTTGCCTGCGAAAGGCTGCGATTTTATTACTTTTCTTGCCAGAAACGCACTCCTGAAGTTTGTCGCTCTTTATTAGTTGTGTGGTTCAGATTTGACAACCCGGTAACAAACATGGCGATGCTTGATTTCTTGCAACTACAACAGTAAGCAAAAGCTGTTCAAAACGAAATTTATTCCACGGTTTTCTTTCAGAATAGCTAGAGTGAGATGTGTGTGACAGACTGACGTCAATCAGTTTCTGTCTGAACGTCAACTCGGATCATGAGTACATAATCCACTCATGTAACTAATATTAACGGGCCTGTATTAAGAAGGCCGTCCTTTTTATGTTTTTTTGTGATTTAAATGTTACCGAGTGCATTATCATTAGTTGCACAGCCCTCAGTTTTAACAACAATGATATTATCACGAGTGATAAATTTTTGTGTCATTCGCGCTGGTCAGGTGATGAAATCGCGCAGAACATAAAAATTGTGACGGAGAGTTGGTGATGAATAGCAGAAAATTATGGCTGCTCCACTTGTTGCGAGTGTAGAGAGGCTGCGTTACTGCTGCAGCTACAAGATGGGAAACTGAAAAGATGGGAAACAGACGAAAGCAGCGCGGCCCGCCAGAGCACTGCAGGGCCTCCGTCAATCGTCTGATAGTGGGCCGAGCCACAGAGTATAAAAATCTACGGAGTGAGCATTCGGATGCGCAGAATGATAATTCCGTGAGGAACATCTGCTGCAGCTCAAGTCACGTGATTTTGGGACGGCGCATTTTTGCCCGTACTGCGCTTAGCGCATTTTGAGGGTTATTACTTCGCTGCTACAAACAGATTACCTCCAGAAATACCGTGAAGCTTTGTGTACGTGTTTTACAGACATCTTAGCGATTTGATGCCAGGAATGAAGTTGGCTTAGAAATGTGATGAGCAGAGCTATTGTGCTTCTTCGCCACAACATCGTAGCTCAAATTCTACTTTATTTGTTTTTTATGTAATGGGATAATAAGTGAGAGCCAACAATATCTTTTTACGTTTTGTATTGAATTTTTTCAGAATCTCGAGTCTCTGCTCTAATTAATTACGTTATAGTACTTTAGACGCCGCCGAAGTGTCACGAAACAACAACGCATTTGGAACTATGAAATTGTTACAATAAATACGGTAAGCGATATGCACCACCTTCTTATTCATTATTATTTCAAGTTTTTCTTTATTCACTCTTCTGCTTTTTACAGATAAGTAAAAAATGTATAACATTTTTTCGCCATGTCAAAAGAAAAGTAAAACCATACACTACGCACAAAAAATAAGAAATATATTTTCAGTGCTCGAATTTTGGAATAAGAAAATAATTAACAACCAACAATATTTTTTTGTTTTGTTTTCTGTTGCACTGATTCATATTGTCGAATCTGTTCTAATTAATAACGCTACAGTGGAACTAGATAGGAAACCGTTTCAAACAGAAATACAGGGTGTTTCAAAAAGAATATACGTATTTGGAATGCATGTATTTATGAAAGTTTAAGACATACGAATATGAAACTTAACACACAAATTTACGAACCTATCAAGTTCAGATGACAGCTGTTCAATATGTCCTCCATCAGCGACACGAACAATATAACATCGATACTCAAATTCCTCCTATATTCGGGCAAGCATGTCCTTCGTCACCGATGTTATGGCAGTACGGATCCTGTTCTTCGACTCTTCCAGTTTCTGTGGCAGTGGTGGTACATGAACGTTGTCTTTAACGAAACCCCAAAGGAAGAAGTCAGAGGATGTCAAATCTGGTGACCGTATGGCCCAGCTGAGACATGCAAAGTCGCCAGCTCCTTGACAACCCATTCAACGGGTCGTAGAGTTTCATTCAGATATTCACGCACTTGGCGACTCCAGTGAGGGAGTGCCCCTTCTTGTTGAAAAATGAAGTTGTCTTCGTGCAGCCTCGGAAACATCCTGTATTGTAACATAGCGATATACTGCTGACCGTTAACCGTGTTTCCGTCAGAGAAGACTGGGCCGTAAACAGATGATCGGGATTTCGCACAAAACAAATTGACTTTGGGCGAATCTCGCACTTGTTCAGTGGCTGCTTATGGGTTCTGTAGGCCCCAAATTCGATCACTGTGTTTGTCTAGCTGACCACTAACATGGAAAGTCGCTTCATCACTGAACAAATTTGTTGTCCGAAAGAGTTATCATTGTCAATAGCACCAAGAATCTCGTTACAAAATACCATACGTTTGCGTTTGTCTTCAGGACGTAGAGCTTGTAACAGTTGGATCTTGTACGGCGTCATATCCAAACGAGTCTCAAAACACGCCAAATTGTTGCTGTAGGCAGTTGTAACTCCCGACTGACATGACGAGTTGATTTTGAAGGACTACGTTGGAAAGCAGTTTCAATTCGTGCAATATTTTCTTCAGGAACACGAGGGCGGCCAGAACTCTTTCCTTTATATACGCATCCTGTATGTAGAAACTGTCGATACCTTCTGTGTATGTTCCACCCATTCGGAGGATCAATTTGGTACCTCAACCTGAAACGACTTTGCACTGTAATCACGGAATTGCACTTCGCAAACTCGAGAACACAAAATGATTTCTGCTGCAGAGTGGTCATTTGAAACATATGACGGTTACCAAGCAAAACATAAGACAACTGACATCTAGTGGATGTTAATATAAACTAGACTATGTAGTCGTTTCTCCAACGGCCGAGCAGAGGCGCAGCGATCGGTAGTTTGGACAAATAATACTTTGTAATACGTATATCCTTTTTGAAACACTCTGTACTTAGAAACACACAAGGGTTTGAGAACCCGCATAAACTGGAGCAGATAATCAGACTGTCACGTACAAATTTTATCTCCATATGGACATAGCACCAGAATGTATCATTGACTGGCAGTTTAATCAAACACACTTACAAATTTATCTAGCACTTGTCTCGTAAACACACGGCCAAAAATGACAGAAATTGGTATCTCTACAATAAGTCTTTATAATATCGTGTCTCGATATGTTTCAACATAACGACTTGCCCGATGCAATATGGTATTTACAATTATACATTTTTTGTGCGTACCTATAAAAAGTAAGTGGTCATCCGTTCACATGCTTCTCTTTACATCCGTAGCGATAACAATACTGCACCATAGCAGTTACTAAAACTCAAACGTACAGAAACATGTACGAGGGTTGGAATGTAAAGAGTGGCAACTATTTATTCACAGCCAATACAAAACAGCTACATGTTTGCACCTGTTGCTGTCCTTTAAAGTGGTCACCAGCGTTGTGTAGAACCCGTTGCCAGCAATGTCGAAGGCGTAGTATACCGTTAGCAGAGCCTGTTCTGTTGATGGTTGGAATGGAGCGGTCTACTGCCTGTCGAATCTCTGAAACAGTACTGAAGCGAATGCCTCGAATTGGTTCCTTCATCTTCGGAATCAAATCAAAGTCACAAGGACTTAAGTCCGGGGAATATGGTGGATGGTGGATGGTACTGTACTTCCCAATCCCATCGACCGAAGAGAGCAGCATTGTCTTGCAAAATGATGGGTAGGTTGCGCAGAAAGTGTCGCCGCTTCTTTCGTAAAGCTGGTGGCAGGTGATGTTCCAAAAACGAAAAATAATACTGTGCATTGACGGTCTACCGTGGAGGAACGTAATGCGTTAGGATAACACCATCACAGTCGTACACGAAAATCACCATAACTTTCACCATATTGGGGCTCTGACGCACTTTCGCGACGACCCATAATGACGCCATTCGTTAGATTGGCGTTTCAGTTTTGGCTCATACGATGTGGCCCATGTCTGGTCCAGTGTTACGATACGGCTTAAGAAAGCCTCTCCTTCGTGCTCATAGCCTAAGCAACGTCGTAACGCATCCATTTCTGCATTTCCGTCAATTCATGCGGAACCCATTGATGCAGTTTTTCGCATGCTCAGGCATTCCTTCAGGATGCGAAGCACAATCGTATGCGCTAATCTGGTCTCATGGCGAGCTCACGACTCGTATGGCGTCCATCACTGTCCACTAACGCGGCAACAGCATGCACGTCTTCTTCAGAGACGCTAGGACGACTTGCCCGATGCATGTCTGCCACAGTCTGCCGAACTTCGTTGAAGGCTTTTACCCAGTGTGCCACTGCTCTGTACGGCAATGCCGATTCCCCGCACGCCTCTTGATGACGTTGATGACACTGTCGTGCTGTACGACCTCTGGCACACTCGATCTTAATCCAATTCCGTTGTTCCTATTTCTAAAACATAGTGACACCGTTACGCTAGACCGCTCGCTCACAAGCGACTGTGTTTCCCTCGATTGTGTACACGCCGGTGACGTGGGACGGGCTAAAAATTGGTTCAAATGGCTCTGAGCACTATGGGACTTAACTTCTGAGGTCATCAGTCCCCTAGAACTTAGAACTACTTAAACCTAACTAACCTAAGGACATCACACGCATCCATGCCCGAGGCAGGATTCGAACCTGCGACCGTAGCGATCGCGCGGTTCCAGACCGTAGCGCCTAGAACCGCTCGGTCACTCCGGCCGGCGGGGCGGGCAAGTCCATTTGCTCGGAGGTAAGGTAGGTATGTTAACAACGTGTGCTATCAGTGACAATAGAAGATTCCATTGCATAGTGTCTCCACAGCAGTGTTGCCACTATTTAAGATCCAACCTGCGTATAAAGCAAGGCGATTACGTGTAATATTTATGTTTCGCTGTTGTCGCAAATTCTAGACAAGCACCATCGTCCCAAAATCACGTGACTAGCCAGGTTTGATGTTAAGAATGCAATAGGCTACGCTCACTCCATACATACACACACTCTATGGGCTGAGCGTCCGCAGAAGGCCTGCGTCGTCACAGCCAGTCGGCTCCGGGCCTGTCTCTGATGTACGCGCTGTCTACGAGAGGGTCTACTTTCCACGGAAAAGAGTCACTTTGCTGTCACGCTTATACTTTTTACGCATACTTCAGTTGACTGCCACTGACCGAAGCAGGGCAGCCTCCTTGTTCTGTGCAAGTTCGCGCACTCCCTCTCTAAAAGATCTCATCGTCCAAGGCACACTCTCCCTTCCCCTGCTTCCTCTCTTATGCCCACCCCCGTCTCTCTTTTCACTTTTTTTCCAGCTGAATAGAGACTTATACATCCATCAAAATACATATATTTCACCAAATATACGAGGGCCTGATGGAATACAATACCCTGGAATTTTTTATTCAGTTCTCAATAGCGGTTGAGATATTACGTGCCATACATATTACTCCGTCGGCTTCCCGCTTCGCTGACGAAAGTTGCAACCCACTGCCGCTACAAGGTGTAACATGGCGATTTGCAAAGTAACTGTGTTGGTGCGTGATAAACAGCGTGCTGTAATCGAGTTTATAACCGCAAACAACGTGCCGCCGGCCGCGGTGGCCGAGCGGTTCTTCAGTCCGGAACAGCGCGACTGCTACGTTCGCAGGTTCGAAACCTGCCTCGGGCATGTATGTGTGTGACGTCCTTAGGTTAGTTAGGTTTGAGTAGTTCTAAGTTCTAGGAGACTGATGACCTCAGATGTTAAGTCCGATAGTGCTCAGAGCCAAAAAAAACGTGCCTTCGATTGAAATCTGTACAACAATGAAAGCTTCGAGAGTGAGAGTGATGGGTTCCTTGACAAAATTTTGAAGATGATCGAAGCATGGTTCGTCATTTTGACCTCGAAAACAAGAGAGCAACAAAGGTGTTCCGTCACAAAGGGCCACGGACGCCAAAAAGGTTCAAGACCGTGCCATTAACAGGCAAAGTCATACTCGCACTGTTCTGGGGTATTCAAAGTGTGATGCATACTCGTTCACAGGCCCTGCTTAATAATAATCTGCCCTTTGTCGAAGTCGGTTATAACAATGGAATTCCCCATTTGCAGCCCACATCTTCGCTAGGGTGATCCCCTGTCAGTGTCTGCTCCGCTTACCTCCTTCTGTTACCGCATCATGTGCCTGCAACGCTATCAGGCGACAGCCAACGTAGCGGTGGGCAGTGGTCATAATATTTTGGCTTATCAGTGTATATAATGTAAAGATACAAATTTACAGCTATCGATTTTCTGTGTTACATCAAAAGGCAAACTGCACTTTGGTTAAAAATGAATATAATAGGTGATGAACTTCAAAATACACTAAACCGAGGCACTATAACACAGTAACCAAACCAGGACGACTTTTGAGACGGAAGCACTCATTGTAAACAGGAGGAGACACACTCACGAAATCCACGATAGATGCATGGCTTGGCCAGAAATGAAAGAGACAGAAGCGGGAGCTCCAAGTGGCCAAGAGTTTGTAGCGTATAGCGTTTTCCGCGTGCGTCGGACGAGGATAGGCACAGAGGAAAGAATACAAAACGATGATCCGACGGTCGTGGGGTCGAGTCCTTGTGCGGAGACCTCTTTTTTCTTTCGATTTTTACGTTTCCTACGCTGCAAGCAAACCGAAATAATGCTCAATATATTGTGTTTATTAAGGTTTCTATAAAAGGCATAAAAAGGAAAGGTAGAGGAAAATTATGGGACTGCAAATTTGCAAGAAACGATTGTACTTACAGCAACGACGGGGACTCTTAAAATAAATTTCCAGGAAGGGATTGTAAAGCGTACACGAGAACTTCGCACATAAAATTACATTCATTTATTATTTTGCACTTGATGATTTACACGTTCTGGGGTTATATCTATCGTAAAACCAGGAGAAGCAGTAATTTTCTCGGCATCTTGCGCACTTAATAAATGCTGCATTTTTACAATTACGTGCTTGTTTATGTTTCTATAGAAAAATAAACTTGGTTTACATTCGTAGGAGGTTCTTTGTCGTTGCACAATTTGGCAGCAAACTGCTCTTTAACACTGCTCGAAGGTCAAAATTAAACTGATGGCATGCGAAGTCCCGTGCGCTTTCATTACAATTCCTTCTTGAAAAGTTGTTTGCAGAGTCCTCGTGAACACTGCAATTACAAACTTCCCTTGAAATTTTATTTTCTACCCCAAATTTTCCTTTGGGTTTCCTTTTCATGGCTTCTGTGAAAACATTAATAAACACAATATATTGAGCTCTGTTTCGGTTTATTTCAATTGTAGTTACGTATAAATAGATAGTGGAAAAATTGTTTCCTCATAGGAACTCGACCCCACGACCACTTTCTATTGTAAGTCCTCTTACTCTAAAATACTGAATGAATATAGTCTGGCTAATTTGTGCGCCAAGTGTTACGCTGCCTCAAGACACATACACAGTGTCTGATGCTCGCCTTGTTGTTAAACGTAAGATTACATCTCTTAACGAGTAGCTGATGACAGCATTTTAATTTTTTTAAATTTGGTAAATAATTATATGAAATAATGAAAACCAAGCCGTTAGACAGACAACCTACAATAGGAACCGGGGCACGGTGTGACGACTTCAGTCGTTTAGTAACACTGATTATGGCTTTAGTGCCAAATGGTAACTTGTTTGGTTCTTTTTTGTGAATAGAAATGTAATGATGGAAGCTAGCTAGCTCTGTGAAACATGTAGTGTGCTGAATAAATTAATTCAGAGTGGCGGACGTTGAATTCCCTAGTCACACTTAGCTTTCTTACTGAGTCGTGGTCAGACAAGATTTTTAGATACTGACGTTCTCTCGTTCCAGTTTTAATGGTAAAAAAGCTACCGCCAGTGCCAGTTGTTCCCAAACTGCGGGTAATTACCTTCTGAGGGGTGATATCAAATTTTATGAGGAGTAAAAGCAAAATGATTCGATTATGTTTCGGTCACGAAACGAAATTATTTTTAAACGATTAACAGTATTTCATAACACTGCTGAGCCGTGGTAAAAATTGCTGTTTTGAAGAGCGCGACGCAGGGCGTAGTGTGAAGCAGTCGCCCTCCGTTTCTGGCGGTGGCGCCGCTGTGACAATCGCAGTTTTGGCGTCTCCCTCTGTGGGGAAGGGGAAAGGTTGCCTGTTCACGTGCATTTAAGGGGCGCTATGAGCTCGCCAGTCGGTCAGTCAGTCTGGGTCAGTCTCTCGTCCACAGCTTGCTGGTCCGTGTCTCGTCCGCATTTGTTAGGCAGTTAGTGTCTGTCTGTCGTTCGGAGTGCTAGTATGTCTGTCGTTCGGATCAACCTATAAAGCTGGCAAAATGAGAGTCTTTCCACTCCACCAGTAAGAGAACTCAGCGAGTGGTCGCCCGGTCTGAGTATGCGCGTTAGGCCGCCAGTCTGCTCGAGTTCGCTCAGGCAATGGTCATTGGCGGCTGGATCGATCGGTTGGTCGGTCGCGCACCGAGTGACAAGATGACTTGTCCGTCTTGAGCGTCGGCGCGTTTGAGGTTGCCACGTGAGTCCAGTGGGCCACGGCGTATAGCGAGGGGTAGTGACTTCGCGGTCGACACGAGAGCAACAGGAGTCAACCCACGACATCAGTCTAGCCGGTGCGAGCTGCGACGCCGTGAGACGGGAGATCGGCGCGCCTTCCTGCGTCCGTTGAAGCGGCTGGCAGCGGACGGTTCGTGAGAGCGCTTTGGGGGTGCTGCGCCAGGTCTTCTCGAGAAATCGCAGTTTATTAGAAGTTAAGTGATCGGTGATATGTTGTTTGATTCACTCTTGTTAAATTCTACTTGTTTTCTTGGTGAGGTCACCAGCCGTTTTGCTTTGGGGTCGTCCCACCACTCTTCTCCGTTTGCCCACCTGCGGGAAGGTGGTTGTTTATAAATTGGGTGGTCCGTTTGTCCCTTGTGGAGTAGGGGCGGGTTAGAGCAACCTGCGGTTCGGGTTGTTCGGTGATCTCCCTATCAATCTACCGTGCGTTAGTAGCTGCCTCTGTCATGTTTGTCGGATTTGGTGTGTTGACGAATTTGTTGCTTGGAGTGTAATGGCATGAAATATGTTTTGATCTTTGGAAACGTTGATATTATTGCCTATGATCTTGAGAGGCAGTATCTGTGTACTGCAGAGCATCTTAACTATTGTTTGGCCAACCTTGTAGAATTTTATATAAGATTGCATTTCCTGGACTTGTATTTAAATGATCATTTTAGTATATAAAGTTGCTTCCCTTTCACCGTAAGACTTTTCTTAGAAGTTAAAATCAAATTGCACCTTCGGTAGCAAGGTTAACATTTTTATTGTTTGTGTTTTGTACCATTTCCATCCCTCCTACAGGGGGTGCATAGTTTGTGTGCTTGTGTAAATTGTTAAAACTCTTAATTTGAAGTAATCTGGTGTGTTGCAGATTTGCACCGGTGTAGTCTTTCAGAGGCTGTTGTGTGCAGTCGTAGCTACAGCCGTGTCAAAAGGGAGAGGCAAGGTTCTCTGCCCGAAAGCTCATACAGTCAAAACTCGTTTCTTTCTGCCTCTGAATAAATTGTAACTTTGATATTTAGAGGGTGCTTTCTGATTATAATTTTAAATCTGTTTCTTTCAAAAAATGCTTTTAGGCACTATTAAAGTGAATAAAATTTCCATTTGTTAAAAGGAATTTGGTTATGATTTCATCAGTTACTCCCTGGCAACTACTTTCATGCTTACATAGTGTGATTAAATGTGTTAATGTTCTTGATGAATCGCTAGTAAATAAAATAAATTCTTAAGAATATTCTTTGAAAATAAATCATGGTTCAACTGTAATATGCTTTACATACAATGAGGTGGCAAAAGTCATCGGATAGCGATATGCACATACACAGACGGCAGTGGTATCGCAATGTACAGAAGGGCAGTGCATTGGCGGAGCTATCACTCGTACTCAGGTGACTCATGTGCAAAGGTTTACACGGCAAGACGACGGGAACTGTCACACTCTGAACGCGGAATGGTAGTTGGAGCTAGACGTAAGGGGCATTCAGTTTCTGAAATCGTTAGGTAATTCAATATTCCGAAATCCATAGTGTCAAGTGTATGCCGATAATACCAAATTTCAGGCGTTACCTCTCACTACAGAGAACGCAGTGACAGACGGCCTTCACTTAATGGCCGAGAGCAGCTGCGTTTGCGTAAGGTTGTCAGTGCTAACACAAAGGAAATACTGCATGAAATAACCGCAGAAATCAATCTAAAACTTACAATGAACGTATCCGTTACGACAGTACCGCGGAATTCGGCATTAGTGGGCTATGGCAGCAGACGACCGACGCCAGTACATTTCCTAATGTCACGACATCGCTTGCAGCGCCTCTCCTGGGCTTGTGACCATATCGGTTGGACCCTAGACGACTGGAAAACCGTGGCATGGTCCGATAAGTTCCGATTTCAGTTGGTACGAGCTGAAGGTATATTTCAAGTGTGGTACAGACCCCACGAAGCCATGGACCCAGACTGTCAACAAAAAAGCTGTGCAAGCTGGTGGTGGCTCCGCAATGGTGTGGACTGAGTTTATGTAGAACGGACTGAATTGCCTGGTTCAACTGAACCGATCATTGACTGGAAGAGGTTACGTTGACGTCTTGGAGACGATCTGTAGCCATCCAGGGACTTCCTGTTGCGAAAGATGTCACAGGGCCACAATTGTTCGCGATTGGTTTGAAGATCACTCTGGATAATTCGAGCGAATGATCTGGCTACCCAGATCGTCCGACATGAATCCCATCGAAAGTTTATGGGACATAATCGAGAGGTGAGTTCGTGCACAAGATCCTGCACCGGCAACACTTTCGCAGTTATGGGACGCTATAGAGGCAGCATGGCTCAATATTTCTGCAGGGGACTTCCAACGATTGTAGAATTCATACCACGTAGAATTGTTGCACTACACCGAGCAGGAGGAGGTCCGACATGATATTAAGAGGATCCAATAGCTTGTCACCTTAACGTAAGTCACCAATAATTACATTAAAAAAAACTGGTGTTAACTCCGGAAATTATGTGGTGCAGGCTGCAGCTTGAAAATTGTATGTATCTTCCTCACGTAGTCCATCCACTATACATATGCATTCTCCTTTGTATCATGCATCTATGACAATAAAATAGAGACATATGCATTACATATGGTTATACATCTCATAAAAATGTCTTCTGATAGTTACAGGTCGTTCGGACCAAAAATTGCTTCGTTATTCATTTCACAACATATAAACGAACTGATTGAGAGCACAACACAACAGTAACTATGTAATGGCCTCTACGCGGTTGATGGCCTGCACTGTATTATTATTATTACCTATTATTAGTGGCAGTGGTCTGTCACAAAGCGTTGGCAACCTGAAGTCTTCCAATTTCTGTCAGCGGAGAAGCAAAGACTCTAGTAATTAAGTGATACATAAACAATAAGTTTAGGGCACACTTTTTAACTTGGTTTCTTGTAAATGGGACTGCAAGGTGTGGGTAACGCAGGTGTTGCTAGGGAGAGGAGTGGTGCAGAGGGAGCATGTTTTGTAATAAGTGTCTAGTCACAACGTAGATACTCATCTTTCTTTACTGAGAAGAAGCTGTAGGCAGCACTGCCGATGCACTGAGAACTGCTTCATTATTCTATAAGAAAATAACAACATCAGTTGTCTCTTTAATTTATGGTTCAATAAATTAATGATAAATGCCAAATAATCATTTATCGTTTGTCATTTTAAAAATAAAAGTGTTCAAAGAATTTTTTTCATTCTAAAGTTTAGTACGGCGCTATTGTTGCTGATGGCTGCAGGGGGAGAGGGGGCTACCAGGCAGTACCTGATTACGCCTCGAGCAGCTGCCTGACCTCGGACACTTGCGCTCCGTGAGCTCAGCGAACACTCAAACGCTCCGCGTGTCCGCGGACTACTGGGTGGTGGCAGATTTGCACAGCCGGCGCCGGAGAAAGTGTGGGCGGGTTGAGTCACGGGCGCTCAGGCCGACCCGGTCCTAATGGCGCAGCTTTCGCTCCGGAGCCCGGCAGGCGCCGTTTCCGCAAGAACTGTCACTCGCCGCCTGCCCTGCCTTTATCTCTCATCGACAGCGAGCGGCGTCGGCCGCCCAAAGACCCGGTTCTTGCTCTCTCTCTCTCTCTCTCTCTCTCTCTCTCTCTCTCTCTCTGTGTGTGTGTGTGTGTGTGTGTGTGTGTGTGTGTGTGTGTGTGCGAGAGAGAGAGAGAGGGGGGGAGAATTTTAGTCCACATATCATGATGTTGGTCTTCCGGTGTTGTCATCAATCATTTGGATTAATGAGTCACAATTGGACTCACTCGTAATGTATAAACCAGCGGAAAAATGCTCCTATCGGAGCACAATAATGGAGAATATGCTGACTGAGAAATGGGGCAACTGCTGCCTCGCTCTACCTTCCTCAGCACCTTTAAAAAATTTCCCAAACATTTTGGCATGCGAACATATTCGCGCCTTTTTTTTAAACATGTAACTCACCTCACACGTCCACAAACTGCAACTCACTCACACCCACTAGTCCATCGCTGTAATTTGCTCATACCCATCCACTCTCACTCTCTCATTCACCCCAACCCATTGTCATTATCTCTTTGTGTGTCTCTGTCACTGGCTCCTCCCTCACAGCCAGTCTCCTTCTTTCTGCCCTACTATTACTGTCTCCCTCTTTTGCTCTCTTACTGCTACTATCTCATTCATTTCTTCCCGCTGTTGCCATCCCTTCTCCTTGTCACTATCCTCGTTGTCATTGTCATACATTCTGTCTCTCATTATCACCAGCTCTCGCCCACTTCCACATTCCCCTTCCTTTATTCCTCTCCCACTGGCACTGTCTCCTTCACTCCTTTCACTGTTCTGCCACTGTCAACTTAGTTCCACTGCCACTGAGTACCTCTCTTTCTCTCACGGTGCCTTTATCTCCTTCGCTCATTCTACAGGGTGTATCAAAAAGAATCATCTGATTTGGCACGTCTCTATTTCTGAAACTAATAAACATATACAACGAATTTTGTTTTTTGATGAATGGGAAACTCCAAAAAAAATTTTTCGTGCCTTTTTCGTATGTGTTCGATATTATGCCCCCCCCCCCCCCTTGAGGTGTACGGCATAGTCAATGCGGTATTCAAATTATTCCCATACTGCAAGCGAGCACGTCTTGAGTTACAGCTTCCACAGCTGCTGTTACGCGATGTCTCAGTTCATTCATTGTTGTCGATAACGGAGACACATACACAGAGTCTTTTACAAACCCTCACAAGAAATAACCACATACAGTCAGGTCCGGTGACCTTAGAAGCCAATAATGTAAGGCTGAATCATTTGGTCCAGTGCGACCGATCCATCGTTCAATAAAATCCTTTGATTTAAAAATTTCCCGCACTTCCAGTTGCCAGTGTGGCGGTGCCCTGTCCTGTTAAGAAATGAAGTCGTCTGAATCAGTGTCCAACTGTGGGAAAAGAAAGTTCTCAAGCATATCGAGATATGTGCTTCCTGTAACAGTGTTCTCGGCAAAGAAAAATTGACCATATAGCTTTTCCAGTGAAACTGCACAAAACACATTAAATTTTGGAGAGTCCCTCTCGTGTTGTGCAACTTCATGTAGCTCTTCCGTACCCCATATTCTCACATTATGACGATTCAACTTTCCATTTAAATGGAATGTCACCTCGCCACTAAACATTAAGCGTGGAAGACAACTGTCATTCTCCATCTTGGCCAAGAACGAAATTACAGAACTCCACACGTTGTTATTTGTCACTTTCACGAAGAGCTTGGTAGCTGAATTTGGTATGGTTTCATGTGTAAACGTCGACGCAACACACGCGAGACGGACATCGGGGGCATGTTGAGCTGCAAAGCTGCACGGCGAACGGATTTCTGCACATCCTTGTGATACCACGGCGGATGCGTTCGATGTCTGTGTCAGACACTCGGCGACGGCTCGGCGATTTGCCGTTTTCGAAAAAACCAGTTTCTCGGAAGTTTTCATGCCAGCGTCTAATGCTCTGTGCTGTAGAGGATCCACATCATACCTAGTACGAAAGTCACGCTGAACGGTTATTACTGACCCGCTCCATGCAAAACGTAGAACACAAAACGCTTTCCGTTGTTCGACACCGTTTTTACTTGAAGTGGGCGCACACCGCTGGTACCTAGCGAGAACCATGGAACTTGAGAGTTTGCTCTTTCCAGCAGTACGTTGTTCACGCACATATCTCAAATAACATAATAGCTATGACTTCATAAAATCGGATGATTCTTTTTGATACACTCTGTATATCACAAGCACTGCCTACTATCTTCCAGTATTTGTTATTTTTCCGCGTCTTTCCAACTGCCATTGTGTCCTTCTCCCTCAGCATAAAAATGTGTGGTTGTATTCAAACGGCAAAATTTTTGAGAAAAGTTTTAAAATTCCTAAGGAAGATAGAATGAGGCGGCTCAGTCAAAGTCTTTTAAACAGGAGGATATTCTTGTTTTTATGCTCCTAGAAGCATTTTCCGCTGGCTTCCTTTTTTTCTGCTACAGCAGGGCACTTAACTCATATGAAACGAACTTTATGGGTCAGTAAAATTTTCATAGTTTATTTATGTGAAATTGAAATTACGTAAAACTAATTTTACACCTCAGATCAGATTTTACGCGCACAAAAATTTTGCATGTGCTTCGCTACTACAGCGTGGGGTTCCCAGAACCCTTCAGCTGATAAGGCAGACACTTTACAGCGTATTTTTACATGCCATGTCCCGTTATAAACTACGTTTTCGCCTTACATCCGTTATTAGTGCGTATTTAACGCGACAGCGAGGGTACCTTTGAACCTATGTATCTCGGTAACTTCTAAAGATATCAAGAAAATTTTCCAAGGTTGTTCGAGATTGGAATATTAGGAATATATCGTAAACATTACTGTCATTTGCTGTTCATAGCCGTCTTGAAAATCGCGGCTGGATTTCGGCCCCCAAAAACCATGTTTTGGCGTGTTTCTCGACAACGGATAAAGATTTTTGAAAATGGGAAGATGGCTGTTCTAAATAAATCCATAGAGACCATACCGTTAAAATATAAGCAATTATCTGCGGTTATCTATTTAGCTATCTGCTGCTGACGACGGAAAAATGGTGAAAAAAGCTTTTTTCGGGTTTTCTTAGGAACTGCCCAAGAAATAAGCGGTGTCTCCATAAGCCCCTTAAGGCACACTGTAGACTACAGCTAATGTCAAAGGAAGCAACCGATTTGCTCTGTTTGCCTAAGATGGAGGAAGTGTGTAATTTTAATCTTTAATACTGTACCTTATGATAACTACAGTAAGACGATCCTTCTGTTGGGTATACAAATGGTTCCTCAGTCAAGGGCTATCCAAAACACTGGACCCTGCTTTTCTATCACCGATAGAACCCGAAGTATGGGCCACCGAAAATCCCGGTTTTATACGCGGTCTTTTGGGACATAGTGCATGCTGTCGCATGAGAACCGGTAGCTGTGAGTAACAATGCGTGGATATTAGAACTAGCCAGCGAATGTAACTTATCGACTAGTGCACTCCAAAAGGGTATTTTCAGTACTATCATAGGTAGATCATTTGACGAGAGACAGTGAACGGTCTTTCGCATAGCGTGCTCCAGTACTCGAGTACTTTACTGGATACGTAGAGAAGCATTTTATCTAAGGATACTTCTTGATTAAAGCGGACCACCTTGCTGCCTACAGCTTAGAAAATGTTGTCATGATTCGAAGCAAACCTTGTAATGACAAGAACGAGTCTGTGGTTTCAATGGTTACCTATCTGCTTTCTTACGCCTTGATTATAGGATCCCTGTACCGAGACGTAAGATGCGAGTATTGTTGACGTGCTGCAGCTATTATATGGGCCATTGCTGGCGGTATGAGTGTAGATAACTGGGCGAAAGCAGAGCGAAGTACCAGTCTGCTGTGTAGTGACAGCTCTCCTTGCCCCACAATCACACGTACGTAGCGGACGTGCTAGCGCGACTCATGCTCTTCATCATCTGTTGAGCGCTCGTTTTCCCACAGTTTGACCGCAGCGTATTAGTCATACCTTGCCTGCTGGAACGCGGATGAGGTCCCTGCACTTCCTTCACGTCTCTCTGGCTTGAATTCCTTTGTCGCATAAGTGCGCTTGCCTGGAGTGAATATATGTCTGGTTCAAATGGCTCTGAGCACTATGAGACTTAACAGCGGAGGTCATCAGTGCACTAGAACTTAGAACTACTTAAACCTAGCTAACCTAAGGACATCACACACATCCATGTCCGAGGCAGGATTCGAACCTGCGACCATGGCGGTCGCGCGGTTCCAGACTGAAGTGCCTAGAACCGCTCGGCCACTCTGGCCGGCAAGTGAATATACTACTTCAGGTCCTATCAAAAGGGAGACCATGCATGCATACATCTACATCTACATCTACATCTATACTCCGCGAGCCACCTTACGGTGTGTGGCGGAGGGTACTTATTGTACCACTATCTGATCCCCCCTTCCCTGTTCCATTCACGAATTGTGCGTGGGAAGAACGACTGCTTGTAAGTCTTCGTATTTGCTCTAATTTCTCGGATCTTTTCGTTGTGATCATTACGCGAGATATATGTGGGCGGTAGTAATATGTTGCCCATCTCTTCCCGGAATGTGCTCTCTCGTAATTTCGATAATAAACCTCTCCGTATTGCGTAACGCCTTTCTTGAAGTGTCCGTCGCTGGAGCTTGTTCAGCATCTCCGTAACGCTCTCGCGCTGACTAAATGTCCCCATGACGAATCGCGCTGCTTTTCGCTGGATCATGTCTATCTCTTCTATTAATCCAACCTGGTAAGGGTCCCATACTGATGAGCAATACTCAAGAATCGGACGAACAAGCGTTTTGTAAGCTACTTCTTTCGTCGATGAGTCACATTTTCTTAGAATTCTTCCTATGAATCTCAACCTGGCGCCTGCTTTTCCCACTATTTGTTTTATGTGATCATTCCACTTCAGATCGCTCCGGATAGTAACTCCTAAGTATTTTACGGTCGTTACCGCTTCCAATGATTTACCACCTATGGCATAATCGTACTGGAATGGATTTCTGCCCCTATGTATGCGCATTATATTACATTTATCTACGTTTAGGGAAAGCTGCCAGCTGTCGCACCATGCATTAATCCTCTGCAGGTCTTCCTGGAGTACGTACGAGTCTTCTGATGTTGCTACTTTCTTGTAGACAACCGCGTCATCTGCAAATAGCCTCACGGAGCTACCGATGTTGTCAACTAAGTCATTTATGTATATTGTAAACAATAAAGGTCCTATCACGCTTCCTTGCGGTACTCCCGAAATTACCTCTACATCTGCAGATTTTGAACCGTTAAGAATGACATGTTGTGTTCTTTCTTCTAGGAAATCCTGAATCCAATCACAAACCTGGTCCGATATTCCGTAAGCTCGTATTTTTTTCACTAAACGTAAGTGCGGAACCGTATCAAATGCCTTCCTGAAGTCCAGGAATACGGCATCAATCTGCTCGCCAGTGTCTACGGCACTGTGAATTTCTTGGGCAAATAGGGCGAGCTGAGTTTCACATGATCTCTGTTTGCGGAATCCATGTTGGTTATGATGAAGGAGATTTGTATTATCTAAGAACGTCATAATACGAGAACACAAAACATGTTCCATTATTCTACAACAGATTGACGTAAGCGAAATAGGCCTATAATTATTCGCATCTGATTTATGACCCTTCTTGAAAATGGGAACGACCTGCGCTTTCTTCCAGTCGCTAGGTACTTTACGTTCTTCCAGCGATCTACGATAAATTGCTGATAGAAAGGGGGCAAGTTCTTTAGCATAATCACTGTAGAATCTTAAGGGTATCTCGTCTGGTCCGGATGCTTTTCCGCTACTAAGTGATAGCAGTTGTTTTTCAATTCCGATATCGTTTATTTCAATATTTTCCATTTTGGCGTCCGTGCGACGGCTGAAGTCAGGGACCGTGTTACGATTTTCCGCAGTGAAACAGTTTCGGAACACTGAATTCAGTATTTCTGCCTTTCTTCGGTCGTCCTCTGTTTCGGTGCCATCGTGGTCAACGAGTGACTGAATAGGGGATTTAGATCCGCTTACCGATTTTACATATGACCAAAACTTTTTAGGGTTCTTGTTTAGATTGTTTGCCAATGTTTTATGTTCGAATTCGTTGAATGCTTCTCTCATTGCTCTCTTTACGCTCTTTTTCGCTTTACATTTGTTTTTACGCGTCATTTCGCATGAGAGGCAAGCAGCTTGATCTTAGGCTCACTGAGACCGTCGTGTGGCTTGTCCAGTGGATCGCCATAACACACTTTGCTCATAGAGACAGATGGAGAGCCTTCTGGTGGGAGACAGCGATCCGCTTTCTGTCAGTCGTATCCGTCGCTGTTTACCGCCGTTTGTGCGCATTGTCGAATCAGCATCTCTGTTTCTGCCCAATGTCCACTGTCGAACAAAAGAACAAATTAGAGGTCTTCTGCGGCGTCAGTCGATCATCACCGAATCGCTTTTATGAGGATGTTAGAGGCATTGTGGTATTACAGTTTGGAAGAACAAAAACTGAACAAATGCAAGTAAGTCTCGGGCTCTGAGGGTTCAGCAGAAATTTAATTCTGAATACAGACAGTTCATCTACAAAGATTGATGAGTGAGTCTGCGGCTATCGGAATATGTGACACAAATGGCCGTATCTTTTAACTATATGGACTTAGAAGCTTACATTTTTTACACAATCAATGGGCCGTACACTTTAGTATTAGATACAAATTTCAACTTGATATCTTTACCTGTTCCTGAGAAAAAGTGCTCTTAGCAAACGGGCAGATATATATATATATATATATACTCTGTAAGATGTTGTGGTCTCCTGACCTTCATTGCTTACATAGTCCGCCCTCACAATCATATTCCGCACATCAAGATGCTTCATTCGAACCCAGTCCGCCCTCAGTAGCTGAGTGGTCAGTGTGACAGACTGTCAATACTAAGGGCCCGGGTTCGATTCCCGGCTGGGTCGGAGATTTTCTCTGCTCAGGGACTGGGTGTTGTGTTGTCCTAATCATCGTCCTTTCATCCCCATCGACGCGCAGGTCGCCGAAGTGGCGTCAAATCGAAAGACCTGCACCAGGCGAACGGTCTACCCGACGGGAGGCCCTAGCCACACGACATTTCATTTCATTTCATTCGAACCCAAACTCGATGAGATAAAGTCAATTTTGTATGGATTCATGCAAACGATATGCAAATAACATTTTCTCTGCCTCGTGATGACTGGGTGTTGTGTGATGTCCTTAGGTTAGTTAGATTTAAGCAGTTCTAAGTTCTAGGGGACTGATGACCATAGATGTTAAGTCCCATAGTGCTCAGACCATTTTGCAAATAACAAGTAAGCGCACTGTGGGTGAAATACTCGAGGCTGGCGTACACACACACACACACACACATTCAAGCCACGACGGTCACAAAAGCTTTTAGTTCGGGAGATGCAAACCGTAGGCCAGGAGGCCGGTCCCTTCAGAGGACGAGTCAACCTATCGACGTCGGCCGGCGACCGCCGGCGACCGCCCGTAGACCAGACAGCATTTGCCCCTAGTGAAAGGGAGAACGACCTCGTGTTCGGCTTAAAAGAAAATTCCGCTACATTGTGTGGGAGCGCCCAGCCTACGCATTCTTTACAAACATAGCACGCAGTTTCACAGGTTTTCACACAGAGACAGCAAACGCCAAACGCCGATGCTACAGATTTCCGGATTGGTCGCCTTAAACGAAACGTCATCCTCCCGTTTTAGAAGAACAATGCTGATTGGCATACGATATTCCTGACGCCTTGAGCTGAAGGAGTAATGAAAGAGACCTAAAGATATACCACTTCACGTCGGGCGTGGAGAGGGGCCGTTCCATTGTCGCTCTTGGATAGCGGACAGAGTTAGAGTTAAACGCCTGCGAGCGAATTTTTGAGTGGCATCGCGGTGGACTGGTTATCTGACTGGTGTACCACGGCAATAGTTAGACCAGGGGCGGATAGGATTCCTTGACTTCATCAAGGCGTAGGGAGAGTTTGATTGGTGAAGGTCAATCCAGATAGAACGAGAGTTATCTTATCTGTCAGCAGCGATCGGCGCAGACAGCAGTCATTGCAGCTTACGGTATTGTGCGCTACAGCTCTTGCGAGCCCCATAGTTCCTCCACAACAGTACACTTCACTGCATTTCACAAGTGACAGCCTCGACCGCACCTAGCAACATTCTAAAGGATAATTATTCAAGTTGAGTAGGCGCAGATCTCAGCCATTCTGTCAAGTCAATAACAATCTTAAACTTTGTATAGAAATTTCATTAGCGAATCCTATCCTGAAGAGGTAATTTCACATTCCGAAAAGAACCCGGAAACAACTTGTTCAGTTCATAACTAAAAGTGCCATTATGATTTTCTCAGAATTTTTTAAAAAAAAATAATAATTTTCGATAGTTTCATGTTTTTCTTACACTAATTAGCACTACTCCAGTACCCAAGTATCCCACTAGTTACGTAAGAAATTTTGTGAATTTTTGTGTCATTTCCTTACGGCGGACGACTCCAGAAGATATTTATTGCTGAAAGCTTTTCAGGCATTTCTCTTTAGAACATTAGGAGCGTCTGTCTCACTTCTGTAGTAGTGTGGGGGTGGAAATTGCATCTTGCAGGAGCCACAGGGTAAAGGGTACATTTCTGATTAATCTGTTGCGTAGAATGACAGAATAGCACCCACACGCTCACAACTCATTCAAATTTTGAAGGTACCAGGGGTAAAATACAGGAAGCGAAAGGTTATGTACAACTTGTACAGAAACTAGACGGCAGTTATAAAGAGTCCAAGGGCAAGAAAGACGAGCAGTGAAGTTCTGTTTTTACCAACTGACATAAGGAGTTCTATAACGTAATTCCTATACACAAGCATTTATACACTCCTGGAAATGGAAAAAAGAACACATTGACACCGGTGTGTCAGACCCACCATACTTGCTCCGGACACTGCGAGAGGGCTGTACAAGCAATGATCACACGCACGGCACAGCGGACACACCAGGAACCGCGGTGTTGGCCGTCGAATGGCGCTAGCTGCGCAGCATTTGTGCACCGCCGCCGTCAGTGTCAGCCAGTTTGCCGTGGCATACGGAGCTCCATCGCAGTCTTTAACACTGGTAGCATGCCGCGACAGCGTGGACGTGAACCGTATGTGCAGTTGACGGACTTTGAGCGAGGGCGTATAGTGGGCATGCGGGAGGCCGGGTGGACGTACCGCCGAATTGCTCAACACGTGGGGCGTGAGGTCTCCACAGTACATCGATGTTGTCGCCAGTGGTCGGCGGAAGGTGCACGTGCCCGTCGACCTGGGACCGGACCGCAGCGACGCACGGATGCACGCCAAGACCGTAGGATCCTACGCAGTGCCGTAGGGGACCGCACCGCCACTTCCCAGCAAATTAGGGACACTGTTGCTCCTGGGGTATCGGCGAGGACCATTCGCAACCGTCTCCATGAAGCTGGGCTACGGTCCCGCACACCGTTAGGCCGTCTTCCGCTCACGCCCCAACATCGTGCAGCCCGCCTCCAGTGGTGTCGCGACAGGCGTGAATGGAGGGACGAATGGAGACGTGTCGTCTTCAGCGATGAGAGTCGCTTCTGCCTTGGTGCCAATGATGGTCGTATGCGTGTTTGGCGCCGTGCAGGTGAGCGCCACAATCAGGACTGCATACGACCGAGGCACACAGGGCCAACACCCGGCATCATGGTGTGGGGAGCGATCTCCTACACTGGCCGTACACCACTGGTGATCGTCGAGGGGACACTGAATAGTGCACGGTACATCCAAACCGTCATCGAACCCATCGTTCTACCATTCCTAGACCGGCAAGGGAACTTGCTGTTCCAACAGGACAATGCACGTCCGCATGTATCCCGTGCCACCCAACGTGCTCTAGAAGGTGTAAGTCAACTACCCTGGCCAGCAAGATCTCCGGATCTGTCCCCCATTGAGCATGTTTGGGACTGGATGAAGCGTCGTCTCACGCGGTCTGCACGTCCAGCACGAACGCTGGTCCAACTGAGGCGCCAGGTGGAAATGGCATGGCAAGCCGTTCCACAGGACTACATCCAGCATCTCTACGACCGTCTCCATGGGAGAATAGCAGCCTGCATTGCTGCGAAAGGTGGATATACACTGTACTAATGCCGACATTGTGCATGCTCTGTTGCCTGTGTCTATGTGCCTGTGGTTCTGTCAGTGTGATCATGTGATGTATCTGACCCCAGGAATGTGTCAATAAAGTTTCCCCTTCCTGGGACAATGAATTCACGGTGTTCTTATTTCAATTTCCAGGAGTGTATATTTACATGAATTCATATATACGAGGTGCATTCAAGTTCTAAGGCCTCCGATTTTTTTTCTCCGGACTGGAAAGAGATAAAAACATGCGCATTGTTTAAAAATGGGACCACGTTCATTATCAATACGTCCCACAGATGGCAGCACCGTACGGCAGATGGAATTTTACCGCCAGCGGCGAGAACGAGAACTGTTTTAAATACTTAAAATGGCGACGTTTTCCTTACTTGAACAGCGTGCAATCATTCGTTTTCTGAATTTGCGTGGTGTGAAACCAACTGAAATTCATCGACAGTTGAAGGAGACATGTGGTGATGGAGTTATGGATGTGTCGAAAGTGCGTTCGTGGGTGCGACAGCTTAATGAAGGCAGAACATCGTGTGACAACGAACCGAAAGAACCTCGGGCTCGCACAAGCCGATCTGACGACATGATCGAGAAAGTGGAGAGAATTGTTTTGGGGGATCGCCGAACGACTGTTGAACAGATCGCCTCCAGAGTTGGCATTTCTGTGTGTTCTGTGCACACAATGCTGCATGACGACCTGAAAATGCGAAAAGTGTCATCCAGGTGGGTGCCACGAATGCTGACGGACGACCACATGGCTGCCCGTGTGGCATGTTGCCTAGCAATGTTGACACGCAACGAGAGCATGAATGGGACTTTCTTTTCGTCGGTTGTGACGATGGATGAGATGTGGATGCCATTTTTCAATCCAGAAACAAAGTGCCAGTCAGCTCAATGGAAGCACACAGATTCACCGCCACCAAAAAAATTTCGGGTAACCGCCAGTGCTGAAAAAATGATGGTGTCCATGTTCTGGGACAGCGAGGGCGTAATCCTTACCCATTGCGTTCCAAAGGGCACTACGGTAACAGGTGCATCCTACGATAATGTTTTGAAGAACAAATTCCTTCCTGCACTGCAACAAAAACGTCCGGGAAGGGCTGCGCTTGTGCTGTTTCACAATGGCAACGCACACGCACATCGAGCTAACGTTACGCAACGGTTTCTTCGTGATAACAACTTTGAAGTGATTCCTCATGCTCCCTACTCACCTGACCTGGCTCCTAGTGACTTTTGGCTTTTTCCAACAATGAAAGACACTCTCCATGGTCGCACACTCACCAGCCGTGCTGCTATTGCCTCAGTGATTTTCCAGTGGTCAAAACAGACTCCTAAAGAAGCCTTCGCCGCTGCCATGGAATCATGGCGTCAGCGTTATGAAAAATGTGTACGTCTTCAGGGTGATTACGTCGAGAAGTAACGCCAGTTTCATCGATTTCGGGTGAGTAGTTAATTAGAAAAAAAATCGGAGGCCTTAGAACTTGAATGCACCTCGTACATCGAATGAAAACAGGTGCTGATAGGTATGGATATTAACGAACCATACGTTTACTATGTCGTGGCTGCAAAACACTAACACGAATTCCTTAAATAAAAACGGAAAAACTGGTAGAAGACGACCTCGAGGTTTCCGAAGAAATGTAAGAACACCCGAGTTAATATTGACCCTGCGATGTATCTTGGAAGATACGTTAAGGAAAGGCAAACCTGTGTGTACAGCTTTTGTAGATTTGAAGAAAGCTTTTGACAACGACGACTGAAATGCACTCGTTCCAAATTTGGAGGTACCAGCGGTAAAATACAGAGAGCGAAAGGTCGTGTACAACTTGTACAGAAACTAGACGGCAGTTATAAAGAGCAAGAAAGAGGAGCAGTGATTGAAAAAGAGGTAGCCGATCCCCAGTATTATTAAATCAGTGCATTGAGCATGCATTACAGGAAATCAAAGGGAAGGAATTAAAGTTCGGGGAGAAGAAATTAGAACTTTGTGGTTTGCCAATGACGTTGTGATTCTGTCAGAGACAGCAAAGGACTTGAAAGAGTAGTTAAACGGAATGGACAGTGTCTTGACTAGAGAGTGTCGCATCAACGTAAAAAAAAAAAAAAAAAAAAACCCAAAGGTAATGGAATGTAGTCGAATTAAATCAGTCGACGACGAGGAATTAGAGTACGAAACGAGACACTAAAAGTAGATAAATTTTGTCATTTGGGCAGCAAAATAACTCATGACGACTGCAGAAGAGATGATATAAACGCAAACTAGCAATGGCAAGAAAAGCGTTTCTGAAGGAGAGAAATTTGTTTAGATCCAACATAGATTTAGGCGTCGGGAAGTCTTTTCTGAAGGTCTGGAATTGAAACGTGAATGATACACAGTTCAGACAAGAGGAGAACAAAGCTTTTGAAATTTTGTGTATAGAAGATGGATCATGTGACCAATGAGAAAGTACTGAATAGAACTGGAGAGAAAAGGAATTTGTAGTATAACTTGACTAAAAGAAGAGATCGGTTGATATGACACGTTCTGAGACATCAAGGAATCACGAGTTTAGTACTGAAGGAAGTAGGAAGGGGGGGGGGGGGGTAAAGTGGTAGAAGGAGACAAAGAGATGAATACAGTAAGTAGCTTCAAAGGATGTAGGTCGCCATAATCATTTGGAGATGAATAGGCCAGCACAGGATGGATTAGCGTGGAGAGCTGCATCAAACCGTTCCTCGGACTGAAGATCACAACAACAAGTACGGGTAGAATGGGAATCTAGTCGGCGTGGCCTCATAGTAGGAACTATTCCGGAAAATTCCTGAAGTAATTTAGAGAAACAACCGGAAACCTAAATCAGTATGGAGGAGTGGGGCTTGGAGCCTCCATCCTCCCGAGTATAAGGCCAGTCTGCTCAATCTATTCGTCAGATGATTTATGTATACAGAGAACAAGAGCGGTACTATCACGTTTCATTTGGGCCCTCCTGACGATAGCCGTGAATTTTACGAGCACTCGCCGTCCAGGACAACGGTAGTGGGTTCTATTAAATAAATCTTCGAGCCACTCACATATCTAGAAACCTAGTTCGCATGCTCCGACCTTCCTTACTAGTCTGCAGTTGGACACCGTGTCAAACATAGTTATGTAGAATCTTCCTGTTATCTTTCATCAGTGGTTCGCAGATACCGTGCGAGAACAGAGGAAACCGTGTTTCCTCGTTGATTTGTGGGTATTATATTTCCGCTCTCAAGGAAATTTATTACATTCGAACTTAGTATATGCTCAAGAACTCGGCAGCAAGCATACGTTAAGAGTATTTGTGTATAATTCTGTGGCTCCGATCTTTCACCTGTCTTTTATACGAGAGTCCCCTGTGTTTTTTTTTCAGTCACTTGAGACTTTCTTCTTTTAAGATTCCTCTTACTATTATGGAAGAAATAATCAAATTCCAGATTTCACGGACGTATCTTCAGTATTCAGATTTTATCTTCAAAACAATCTTCTAAATGACAATCATTTCGTCTTCACAAGCATAGCATATCAACTCCTTTACAGAAAAATAAATACCTAACTGACAATTCGAACTGCCCTACACCAAGCATGTCACTAACATAATACAATACCTTCCATTACAGTAATTATTACAGTACAGTTTATTGTACAGTTAATCAAAATGGTTCAAATGGATCTGAGCACTATGGGACTTAGCTTCTGAGGTCATCAGTCCCCTAGAACTTAGAACTACTTAAACCTAACTAACCTAAGGATATCACATACATCCGTGCCCGAGGCAGGATTCGAACCTGCGACCGTAGCAGTCGCGCGGTTCCGGACTGAAGCGACTAGAACCGCTCGGCGAGGACGGCCGACTACAGTTAATCATTGTAAGCAAAACAGAGACTTACTACATCATATTATTAGTAAACAAATTACTTGATTTACTTTTCTATAAATAGTATTCTAATTTGCAGTGGAGGTTTTATATAATTGCATTTTCAAATTATTAGTTATAAAAATTATTAATCCTTAATAAATAAATGCAAAACCTCAAATTTACGTTACTAATATTTAATAATTAATTTAATTACGTTGTTATTTTTCTGCTCTAGTTGTCTGTACCCAGGTGTAATGGTAGGTACGTGTAACGTGATGGGACTTGATTGCATCAGACATTGTAGTTGTCGATACGCAGTAGTATCGGTTGGCAAATGCACTGGCTGAAAAAAAATCGCAACTGCAAGAAGGAGTCGTGCGACATAAACGAAAGTTGGTAGTCGTGTTTCTACATCTGAAAGATGACGTCTGTCAAATTTCCGGCCAGTCGCATAAGAGTGACGCTAGTAGCGCTACTATAAGAATGCAAATCAGGTTTGTTTTAAATATACCCTGTAACGATGCGAGCGTTAGTTACCTTTGAGACTGGACGTGATGAGTTGGTGTTAGTCAAGAGTGCCTTTAATGTGACAAAGACGCCACTCTCAGCATCTCACTGAGTTTTAAAGAGGTCGTGTAATAGGGCTACGAGTAGTTGGATGGTCCTTCTGCGATACTGCACAAAGACTTGGCAGCAATGTAGCCACTTTACATGGTTGGAGGCAGCGGTGTTCACGAGAATGTACGGTCGGAACAAGACCGTGCTCCGGACGGCCACGTGGCACTGCCGAAAGCGAAGGCCATCGTGTTCGACGATTACTTCTGCCGCATCGTACTGCATTTTCAGCAGCAATCTGAGAAGCAGTGGGCACAACAGTGACACAACACACTGTTACAAATCACTTACTTCAAGGGCAGCTCCGAGCCAGACGCCTTGTAGCGTGCATTCCACTGATCCCGAACCACAGCCATTTGCGATTCGATGTTCTGACGAAAGCTGGTTCTGTCCCGGTGCCAGTGATTACCGTGTCTGGGTTAGAAGGACACCAGTTAAGGACTCGCACCCATCCCTAGACACACTTGATGTAGACCTGGATTTATTGTCTGGTGTGGAATTTCATATGACTGCAGGTGGACTCTCGTGATAACCCCACACACCCTGACTGCAAATCTGTACGTCAGCCTGGTGAGTCGAGCTGTTGACAGCCATTCATGAACGCAATACAGGGGGTGTTTTCCAGCAGGATAACCCCTGTTGTACCCCAGTGCCCCAACATGCTCTTCAGAGTGTCGACGTGTTGCCTTGGCCTGCTCGATCATTAGATCTGTCTCCAGTGGAGGACTTATAGGACATCCTCAAGTCGAGCGTCATCCACAAACAGCATTAACCGGCCCTGTATTGAGCGACCGAGCGCAACAGGCGTGGAAATCCCACAAACGTATATCCGGCATCTGTACAACACAATGCATGCACGTTGGGATGCTGGGCATTCAACAATCTAGCAGTTTCACCGGTTATTAATGTACCAGATTTTCACATTTGCAACGGCTTAAATCGCATTTACCTGTGATCTTGCTACACTTACAAGTGTTACCTAGACAAATGTATTCCCGAAACTTCATCAATCTACATTAATCATTTTCCGGTGTTGCGTCTTTTTACCCATCAGTGTAGAAGATGTTGAAACTGATAACAGCTCACGCTAGACAAGAGATTCGCTATATGTTCAAATGTGTGTGAAGTCCTATGGGACCAAACTCCTGAGGTCATCGGTCCCTAGTCTTACACACTACTTAAACCAACGTATGCTAAGAACAACACATACACCCGTGCCCGAGGGAGGACTCGAACCTCCGGCGGGAGGGATTCGCCATAAGTGCAAGCCAAGTATGACAAGAGATAATATATTACTGTAAAATGTAAATGCCATTTGACAATGGAGCCGCTATCAACTGTACAGCGTGATATGAGACCTAGCCACGATGCAAACTGCCTCTGGCCAAGACACGCGGCGGCTGTACTTCGTGGGCCAGCCCGCGTCGTCCGGCGGGCCGTTGCGTACAGACCAGCTGTGTGGTGTGCGGTGTGCGGGCCAGCCAGATACCGCCTTGACATTTGGGGGCGACCTCGTTCCGGCTGCCGCCCCGCGGTCTCCAACCTCACTCTGTGCTGCAGCCGCCGTAATGGCCCCACTGCTGTGACTGTGATTAATAAGCCAGTAAGCTTCCAACGAAAATAGTGATAAAAAACCTTGCAGCTCCAAGCCGACATCGCTGCTGCGCCATCGACTGGGAAATAAGCGATTGTAACCCTAGTGATGCAACAAATTTTCAATACTAAAATATGGCCATTAAAACGGTGGCGCAACTTTTATGATCAGAAGATTTTCCTCCAACGTCTTCTTCGATATTCCAATTGTAACAAGCCCTGCTGGAATAATAGCAATATCTCATCAAAAGTATACGGGCACCTATTACTGGACGTTAATCTGGGGTGTGTCCACCCTTCACCTTTATGACGGCTTGAACTCCGGTGAGGATAGTTTCAATGAAGTGTGTGAATATCTGTGGATGAATTGCAGCCAGTTATTCCAGAAGAGCCGAAACCAGAGAAGGTAGTGACGTTGGACGCTGTGGTCAAGAGCGAAGTCAACGTTCTAACTGATACCAAAGGTGTTCCATTTGGTTCTGGTCGGGACTCTGGGAATGTTACTCTCCACAAACTATTACCTCACGGGTGCTGCTTTATGAGAGAGGGCGTTGTCATCCTGACGCAAACAGTCATCGTATCCTTTGCTGTATGTTGTATCCAATACTGTAAAATGCGTTAATATCCTGCCGCATTTAGCGTTTTCTTATGTCAATAACGGCCACACCGTAACACCACCTCCACCGGACTTCATTGTTGCCACTACACATGATGGCAGTTGACGTACTGCAGGCATTCGCCAAACACTAAGCCTTCCATCTGCTTGCCACAAGCTGTATCATGGTTTATCTCTCCAAATCACTCGTTTCCAGTCGTCAAATGTCCAGTGGCGTCGCTCTGTAGGCCATTTCAAGCTTCGCTTAGCTTTCAATTCAGAGAGATGTGCCTTATGAGGAGCTGCTCGACCATTATACTCTATTCCTTTTAACTCTCTATGAACAGTTACTATGCTAACTGGACTGCTCGCAGCACCATGGAACTCGCGAGTGTTTGCTTCCGTTAATTTCGTGCAATTTCGTACAGCCACCCTCCACAATGTACGATCGTCCCTGTCCATGACTACACGAGGTCCGCCTGGTCCCGGTTTGGCTCTGGTTGTTCCTTCGCGTTTGCATTTCACGATAACATCGCGAACGGACGACCTGGGAAGCTGTAGAAGGGTTGAAATGTCCTGATGGATTTGTTACTCAACTGACATGCAATGTCTACTCCACCTTTATCACTGATTTCTCCTGATCGTTCCGTTCTGCTGTTACTGATTCTCTACTGACAACATGATACTCCCCGTCTCCTTCTAAAGGGTGAGCCACTAACTGTTCCCACCAAGAATAACTCCGCAAGTATGATAGGAGCTGAAAAGTTTGTAGGACAAAAGTTGCATGGAACAACGGGGGCCGTAATATGACGTTGGTTTTTTGATGCTAGGTGGGGTCGCTCCAGAGATTTGAAGTTCAACTTTGTTTATTTAAATGGGATGCTACAGTTTGGTACTTATTTCTGATAGCGGCTATCGAGACGAATCCAATGATGTGTAACAGTAAGGTCATTGAAGGTCAACGAAGGTCACAAAGGGGGCATGAACGTCCATTGACAGGTGTTTGAAGTGATGACCACTGGTATAAATGCAGTGTTGCAATCTTCTTATCATGGATTGAGTGGTACTCCTTATCACATCGGCACTTATCGAAGCACATGCTCTGACAATTCTCTCCCGCATATCTTCAGGTGTAGTTGGAATGTCTTTATAAACAATGTCTTTTAGGAATCCCCACAAGAAAAAATCCAGGGCCGTCAGGTCTGGCGAACGAGCCGGCCACGACACATCTCCTCCGCGTCCAATCCAACGATTTGGGAATTGTCTCTGCAGCTTATATCTAGCCATCAGCGAAAAATGTGCCGGACACCCATCTACCATATTCTGTTCCTTGTTCCTAAAGGTATTTCTTCCAATAATACACCTAATGTTTCTTGCAGGAATGTGGTATACTTCCTACCATTAAGATTTCCTTCGATGAAATAGGGACCTTTAATTCTATCCTCCATAATCCCACACCATACATTCGCCGACCACGGTATTTGGTGTGCAACTTGCCGCAGCCAACATGGATTTTCAGTTGCCCCATAATGCATGTTATCCAAATTAACATTTCCATGTTCGTGAATGTAGCCTCGTCAGTAAATAAAATCAAATTAATAAATGTGTCATCGCTCTGAATTCGGAGTAGAGCCCATCGGCAGAATTTAATGTGACGGATACAACCAGTACCAGTTAATTGTTGGTGGAGACTGATATGTTAAGGATGATATTTATGGCGATGCAGAACACGAACAACACTACTCTGGCTCATACCAGATTCCCTTGTGATCTAACGCGAAATAACACAAGGATCTCGAACCACAGTGGCAAGAGTATCAATTTCCGTTACCTCGTTAGTAACGTTCCTTTGCCGGATATGTTTCCGATGCATTAAAGATCTAGTAGTTCTCAATTTATCGTACACATATTTAAATGTACGACGTGTAGGGTGTGTACGTTGAGGATACCTTTCAGCGTGTAAGTCTCTAGCTCTCGCTGAATTTCGTTGGCATTGTTCGTAATGAGAAGCATATCGACTTGCTCTTCGAAGGAATACATCATTCACATTCGCTTGATTTGACGATACTAGTCTTTCCGTTCCTTTTACTATTGTAGTGTGAAACCGTCGAATGGTGTTTACATGTCAATGGCACGTTAGATGCATACGCCGTAGCCGGCTGGTGTGACCGAGCGGTTCTAGGCGCTTCAGTCTCGAACCGCGCGACCGCTACGGTCGCAGGTTCGAATTCCGCCTCGAGCATGGATGTGTGTGATGTCCTTAGGTTAGTTAGGTTTAAGTAGTTCTAAGTTCTAGGGGACTGATGGCCTCAGCTGTTAAGTCCCACAGTGCTCAGAGTCATTTGAACCATTTTTTGATATGCCGTATTCGGTGAATATTGGTTCAAATGGCTCTGAGCACTATGGGACTTAACTTCTAAGGTCATCAGTCCCCTAGAACTTAGAACTACTTAAACCTAACTAACCTAAAGACATCAAACACATCCATGCCCGAGGCAGGATTCGAACCCGCGACCGTAGCGATCGCGCGGGTCCAGACTGTAGCGCCTAGAACCGCTCGGCCACTCCGGCCAGCTATTCCGTGAATATTTACAATTTGCACGATATACGAGAGAGAACTGTTAGAGCATGTGCTCCGGTAAGTGCCGAAGTGATAAGGAAAACCACTCAATCCATGGCAAGAAGATTGCAGCACTGCATTGACACCAATGGTCATCACTTCGAACACCTTCTGTCAATGGACGTTCATGCCAGCTTTCTTTACCTTCGTTGACCTTCAAAGACCTTACTGTTACACACCAATGGATTCGTATCGATAGCCGCTACCAGAAAATAAGTACCGAACTATAGCATTCCATTTAAATAAACAAAGTTGAACTTCATATCACTGAAGCGACCCCACTTAGCATCAAAAAACCAACGTCATATTATGGCCCCCTTGTCCCATGCAACTTTTGTCCTACAACTTTTCAACTCCTATCATACTTCCGGAGTTATTCTTGGTGGAAATAGTTGGTGACACAGCCTGTATACTGGCGTTTCCGCCTCTCGTGATATCTAGTTGTCATTTCCACGTTACACATAATTTTGATGAGAGAGTATAGCTCTTGAGTCACTTTAACGGCTAAACCACGCACATGTACTGTTCGCTCTGTCGTGAGCCTTAATTGCATGTTCCTGATTCAGCCAGCGCGGCGCGGTAGATGGTTACAGCACGCATCATTTGGCTTAATTTGTGCATCGAGTGATCCGTTTGCACACACATGCACGCATCATCAGTAACTTTCTTTTGCGGCTCAAAGTTTCTAGCTTTGCATCCTGCTCCGAGCTCCGACGAGCTATCCAGATATCCAGTTACACCGTCACGGAAGATCTCAACACTACCTTTATCGCAGCGATCGCTACTCTTGTGGGGCAAACAAAAAAATGCGACGTTAATGGCGGACTACCGGTACATACAAAGCGCAACTTACACAACCCCTTTCGCAGTATCTGAGGAAGTGAAGGCGAGTACTTGGACGGAGACTTTAATACCCTCGTCACAGTCACTGACGCTGTACAGCTATGTGTCTCAAACGTAAGCCGCCAATGGCGTCCTGTAGAAAGGCTGGCATGAGGCAATGAACTACACTGGAAGTCGTCATTACTAGTTACTGGAACAACTTCATGTTGGCGTTAGAATATTATATCTCATCCTCAGTCATGTATAACCACGCCTCCTCATTTAGTATCTGTCTGGACCATCTTATCGCTGTTCCCACAGGAAGCACTAAAATTACGAAACTTATGTAAGCAAAACAATGCTATGGACACGTAAATATATTAGCAATACATCTGGCAGGAAGTTAAGTGTACGTATTATAAAAGTGGGTATATGGACGTATGTGTGTGTGTATCTGTACGTATGTAGGTATGCTTTCCATCTCCTCCTGAAACAATGAACCGATTTCAGCCAAAGCTGGTACACATATATTTTGCTGTCATGTGACAATCGCTGTAGGGGTATGAAGCACCTACCTATCAAAGGGGGCCGACCGCTGTGGTCGAGCGGTTCTAGGCGCTTCAGTCCGGAACCATGCGGCTTCTACGGTCGCAGGTTCGAATCCTGCGCCGGGCATGGATGTGTGTGACGTCCTTAGGTTAGTCAGGTTTACGTAGTTCTAAGTCTAGGGGATTGATGACCTCAGATGTTAAGTCCCATAGTGCTTAGAGCCATCTGAACCATTTTATTAAAGGGGTGAATTAATAGATTTTATTCATCCAGTATTTGGGAATGAGAATACTCAGCGACATGCAACAAACTTGACGCATAATTTCAAACCTTTATGAGATTTTTTCTCGCTGACAACCTTTACAAAATAATGAAAGGAAAAATGTTTATCGCTTTCTACTTTTCCACTCTTCGTGCGGTAAAAGCACCGCATGCGACATGACGTTATACTTCATTACTTCTTTATTACTAGCTGCATCCGTGACGAATTTTGCAGATAGTATACACATATACCAGTGAACGTAACTGCAACGTTATATCATGTACGACACGTAGTTCAGGAAATATGACATCATAAACAGTGACATGCGTGAAAAACTGCCACATCGTGTATGACGTTTACATTTATTACTTCTGTGGTGTCACCGCCAGACACCACACTTGCTAGGTGGTAGCTTTAAATCGGCCGCGGTCCATTAGTACAAGTCGGACCCGCGTGTCGCCACTTTCAGTGATAGCAGACCGAGCGCCACCACACGGCAGGTCTAGAGAGTGACTAGCACTCGCCCCAGTTGTACGGACGACGTAGCTAGCGATGCACACTGACGAAGCCTCGCTCATTTGCAGAGCAGATAGCTAGAATAGCCTTCAGCTAAGTCAATGGCTACGACCTAGCAAGGCGCCAGTAGCCTTACAGAGCTTGTATCTAAAGAGTTTCACTTGTCTCATCAAGAGCGATGTACCACAAGGATGGATTAAAGTTAAGTATTCCAGGAGCTACGTACTTTTCTTTATGCATTCATTACGTATCCTGTTGCAGACCTATCTCTATTCTGCGTGAGCTTAGCGCGTGCCTTTCGGCTTCCTCGCATTGTGTCTAGGCTGTCTTGCCTAGACACAACAACTTCCTTCTGTAACTCTATTAGCAATAAATTCCGGAGACAGTATCTAAATTAGTATATCATTGTACGATACACAATTCAGGATATAGAAAGTCATAAACACTAAGCACAACGCCAGACGGGGCGAGACACGGGCGTGGGTGCACAGCTGTAAATAAAATGCGTGAGGAAGCCGAGTTTTTCACCTAGTAAGCACATAAAAGTAAATGACGTGTTTAAATGTGTGTGTCAATATAGGATAACAAGGTAGAGTTGGTGAATGAGGAAGTTTCAATAATAACTGTTAATAGTGCATATGTAGTAAAATTTGTAAAGTATTCAATATTATATGCAGTCGTATTAAATACATCACAGCCTTTAACATTCTAGAACCGATAGTTTCATTATCTCTGTAGTTAAATTTTCTGACATAGTCGTATCTAAGTGTATATCAATCTAAGATTTATGTAAATAAAAGAAAATGTGTAATTTTATATTGGCAGAGGTACAAGTATTCAAGGGATAAAGGAAAGACAGCTTCCGCGCTCGCCCTTGCATATATATATATGTGTGTGTGTGTGTGTGTGTGTGTGTGTGTGTGTGTGTAATGAGAAGGGGAATGGTACCTAGTGTGTCGTATAAAAGTACAGTACTCAACAAAACGGCTTTCGACCGCACGGGTTTTTGTTTTTACCGTCAGGAAGTCGATGTGACTCATCGTGCGAGGAAGCAGCCTTGCGGAAAATTATTCACTGAATGAATGAAAGACGCGTCTTTTGGTAATCCTCGTATTGTCAGGTCAGTAGCCTCTGCAGTTTAGTGGCAGCCGTTGTCGTGCTTATCTCTGGGATGCCAGCGGTAGCCATAACGAACGTGGTGAAATGTGTTCTCTCCAGAGATACGTGACAGCGGGCGATAGTGAGCTTTATGCATTTTCGCAGAAAAACAATCCTCAGGTTTCCTCGCGGCTGTAGGGCTAACGCTACACAACCAGGACTCATAGCGTTGGCTCGAAATGAAATCCTAGGTTATTTTCCTCTCATGAGTGGACTCTGTTTCAGTCTTTAAGATCTGAGACAAAAAGCAAGAAAAAGAAAAGAACGACAGACTAAGAAAAAGTCGCTTGAATACCAGCAGAAACCGAAACCTGTTTACCCTTTATGATATATTTCAACTTGAGTGTCAGTGTAAAAAATGGTTCAAATGGCTCTGAGCACTATGGGACTTAACTTCTGAGATCATCAGTCCTCTAGACTTATAAATGCTTTAACCTAACTAACCTAAAGACATCACACACATCCACGCCCGAGGCAGGATTCGAACCTGCGACCGTAGCAGCAGTTCGGTTCCGGACTGAAGCGCCCAGAACCGCTTGGCCACAACGGTCAGCTCGCAGGTAACCAAGAAATAAATTATTATTAAAGAGGTACACCCTATTTTCGACGACGAAACGCATATTCACCTTTCTCAATGATAAACAGTGTAGTTGCAAAGGGAAAAACGTTCCGTCAAGCCGCGCGGGGTAGCCGCGCGGTTAAAGGCGTCTTGCACGGTTCGCGCTGCTCCCTCCGTCGGTGATTCGAGTCCTTCCTTGGGCATGGGTGTGTGTGTTGTCCTTAGCGTAAGTTAGTTTAAGTTAGAGTAAGTAGTGTGTAAGGCTAGGGACGGGTGGCCTCAGCAGTTTGGTCCCATAGAACTTACCACAAATTTCCAAATTTTTCCGTTCCGTCAAATTCCAACTTTTCCGTCAATCGTCTGTACAAACAATTAATACATTAAGTGATTTCACCTACCGAACTCATGATAGCACTTTCGCAGCTGTCAGTCCACGTAGCCAATAAAGAAAGTGACGCACAGATTCGATGTAAGTTTGTGCTTTCTGCCTTGCGGAACAATAATTTGTTCTACTTTTCCACTACGCCCAGCTCATTTTTCTCCCTCCTTAGCCTTAGTTGTCTGACATGAACTGAAACTACTGACGGTATGTTACTCGCCCATTTTCGTCGCTCCCTGCAATATACCACTCCCACTCTAAGGTGAACTGCTTTCGACAATTCTCGCATTGCTGATAAAACTCTTCAATATTTCTTATAATCCCTGCAATCCTACCTACTCTCACAGTGGTGATCTTTGTTTTTGCAACTCGCTTTACACTTCCTTAAGCAAAATATTTACTGCAGCGTACAGAATACGCTTATCCCACCCTTCGTGAGTTAATACCGCCACAGAACATCATTTGCCTCTCCTTGAGGTGAAGCTTGGGTACAAGCAGAGATTCTTTGCTCTCTCAAGATAGGGTCCAAGTATCCGCACGGGACTGTAATGACCTACTTAAATTTTTTTATAGCTGGAAAGTCTTTACAGTTGGCTCTGAGCACTATGGGACTTAACATCTGTGCTCATCAGTCCCCTAGAACTTAGAGCTACTTAAACCTAACTAACCTAAGGACATCACACACATCCATGCCCGAGGCAGGATTCGAACCTGCGACCGTAGCGGTCACGCGGTTCCAGACTGTAGCGCCTAGAACCGCACGGCCACACCGGCCGGCTAGTCTTTACAGTTTCGCACAACTTTAGTTACACTTCCTTTGCATCATTTCCTCAGTCGCACCTATACCTGCCGTGTTGGACTCAAGAATATTTCCTTTTTGTCAGAAATACAATATAGGAGAATATTGGGTAACGTTAGGCTGCCAATGCCGCATCATACTGCTGTTGTTACACTGCCGAAAGAAATGCAACACCAAGACGAAGCCATTTTATCGACAACTGTTGAGACGGTTAGTTCATCATTGCAGAATACATGATAGCAAATTCAGACCAAATTAAACACACGTGTCACAGTAAAGAGTGCCCAAACAGTCGCATCAATACGCAGTGTACCTCCATCCCTACCCACTCTTTCACCCACCCACCCTCCCCCAAATCCCACAGTCTGGCGGCAGCGAAGTCGTGTATTCTCGCACGAAACGGTCGAAAAGGTGCCGAATGGCATCTGGCGAGAGATTGTCCCAAGCGCCATGCACCTTCTGTTGCAGTCCCGCAATGATTCTTACAGGTGCTGGACAATGAGTAAATTCCCGCTTCACCCTGACCCATACGTGCTCAACTGGCCGGAAATCTGATGATCTTGCTGGCCAGGACGGCACGTTGCGTCGCAGCAGCCGCGTATGAACGTGCACTGTCTTTCTGAAAACTGGTTGCTCCACCCTTCAGAAACACCAAATGTCCCCCCCCCTCTCCCCCCAAGCGGGTTTCCATTCACCAGTCGACGCTTGCACGACACCAAAATAGCCCTTCTTGCTGTTGTCTCTGTGTCAGTGGCAGCACGTCCAGAGGCACGCGAGATCTTGGTCCTGTTGCAAACAGACAGTTCCCGGTGGTTTTTGTGACACATGAGGTACAACGTGTGCCCAGACCCCTTCCCTGGATGATGTTCGGTCGGCCACTGCTGCTCCCACAATGCGGCGATCCTGATATGCGTTTGTACTATGCGGACGTCTAGAACCTGGTCCCTTTGGGAATGCTCCACGGACACAGTACCGCTACATTTTGCCCATCATGTACAATAATCCGTAGATATGTCCATCCAACTTTCCGCAGGCCTACAATGCGACCGTCTTCAAACGGCTGACATTATTCAACAGGAGTACGGACTCGTCGGCGGGACATGGTTGTACCCTAGACTGAATGTTGCGCATACTGATCACCGTATTTTGACACAAGTTAAAGACTAGGGTGCATTAAAGACTAGTAGTGCACCTATAATTTATCGCTACATTTACTTACGCTTCTACTCCTCCGAGGACAATAAAGCGATAAATCTCATAAGCAGAATAAAATTAAACCTCACCTTTTCTTCAAACTACAGTGTATCGATCAAGACCAATGATACTGCGTCGTTTCAGGTGATTAATAAGCCGCTTTTTTCGGTACTGCACGTAGAAAAGAATTCAAAAATTTGTTGTTAAATGAAAAGTCTGCCATATGTGTATCAGACCTTCTGGCACATTAGTAATGAAAACAATAATAGTTTTCCCCCGTTTCTTTTTCAGGATTATCCTTCACCAGAGTGCTGTGATACGGTGGGTATGTCAGCTACTGCTATAAAAAGTTACTGCAAATTGTAACATATCGTGAAATGTTTCCAACTCTCTCGCATTATTTCTGCTGAGATAGTACGATAAACGCATCAAACTTGATGAAACACATGATTAAACCGTTTCGTAGTTCTTTCTCCTACTGATACAGTCGACGGAATGAAAATAAAAAAGCCATGGCAGCACAGCTGTAAAAGTCACAAAACATTTATTTGGACTGCAGTTTTCATACTTACAAGTGCTCATTTAACTATGGCTTTTATTCTGTCTCCACAGGCCTCATTCACGAGCAGCTTCGAAAGTGTACAGTTAGCGTGCAAGAGTTGTTTGATGATGTTTCTGTGGTTTAGAGCGGGAAGCTTTCCCCGCAGCATAATTTTGGTGGTCGGGTATTCGCTACTCCCAACTCGCAGATTTTCTTTTGCCAGTAATTAGGGTGGCGGCTGGTTAGTGTGGCGTCACGCACACAGCCTTTCGCACCCCCTCCCCCCCCCCCCCCCCCCCCCCCGCCAATCGCCCCACCACGTCTCGTCACTCTTGTTTCGCTGTTCTACCCTGTGGCTATCGCAGCCTTGTAATACTTTAGAACTGAAAGCACGCTTACGTTATTTCGTTCACGCGCAATGCACTTCTAAATTACATTACAGTTACGCGATATTTATTTATCTGAGTACAAATGTATAGCTCTTCTGTTCAACCGATGCATAACAATAGTGATTGCAGAACTGAAGCAAAATTGTGTTTCTTCCAGTACGGAACATATGAAAGATTTTCGAAGGAGAATTACAGAATTGTTAGCGTCGAATCGGTAACTTAAGCTTCAACTTCTTCGATTAAATGAGCCAAGTTAAAATTGTGTGCCCTGCTAGGACTCGAAACCGGACACGTAAACTATCCCATCAAAAGTATCCGGACGTCCCTAAGTGATACGGAATTGACAACTATATGTCACGAAAGGCGGATCCGCCACTATAAATGGAGGCGGAAGTGTTGGGTTGTCAATAGACAGCAGGATACTTCGGTCAGGAGAGCTCATTGACTTCGAATGTGCACCAGTAACGGAGTAACGAGTCTATCAGGGATACTTCAACCAGTCTACAGCTATCCAAGCGACTGTTGCTGATGTGATTTTGAAGTGGAAACGCGAATGAACAATCTGAGCTGGCCGGCCTGTGTGGCCGTGCGGTTCTAGGCGCTTCAGTCTGGAACCGCGTGACCGCTACGGCCGCAGGTTCGAATCCTGCCTCGGGCATGGATGTGTGTGATGTCCTTAGGTTAGTTAGGTTTAAGTAGTTCTAAGTTCTATGGGACTGATGACCATAGATGTTAAGTCCCATAGTGCTCAGAGCCATTTGAACCATTTTTGAATCTGAGCTGAACCAAGACCCAGGCAGAACTCACGTACTGACGAACAGTGACCGTCGAGAATTGCGGAGGGTGGTCGCTCAAAATCGCATAAAATCAGCAGAAGTAATCACTCGTGAGCTCCAAAGTGCTATCAGCGGTTCAGATATCATTGTGTCCGTGCGTAGGAAATTGAAAAGAATGGTGGACAATGGCCGGGTTGTTTCCCACAAGCAAGATAGACAATGCTAAGGCAGCGTAAAGAGCGACGCCACAGGGTAGTGGGTGACTGGAAACGAGTGATGTGCAGTTCAAAAATGTTCAAATATGTGTGAAATCTTATGGGACTTAACTGCTAAGGTCATCAGTCCCTAAGCTTACACACTACTTAACTTAGATTATCCTAAGGACAAACACACACACCCATGCCCGAGGGAGGACTCGAAGCTCCGCTGGGACCAGCCGCACAGTCCACGACTGTGGCGCCTGAGCCGGCCAGAGTGGCCGTGCGGTTTTAGGCGCTACAGTCTGGAACCGAGCGACCGCTACGGTCGCAGGTTCGAATCCTGCCTCGGGCATGGATGTGTGTGATGTCTTTAGGTTAGTTAGGTTTAATTAGTTCTAAGTTCTAGGCGACTGATGACCTCAGAAGTTAAGTCGCATAGTGCTCAGAGCCATTTGAACCATTTTTTTGTGGCGCCTGAGACCGCTCGGCTAATCCCGCGCGGCTTGTGCAGTTATCAGTCACGCTATATGCACTGGCAGTCGGATAGAAGGGTTTGTGTTTGGCGAGCGCCTGGAGGAGGTTACCTACCATCATGTGAAGTGACAACAATACAGTATGGAGGAGGTGATGTTACACTGTGGGGTGTTTTTCATGGTTAGCGTGTGGTGCTCTTATTGTGTTTGACAAAACGCTAATACAATACCGGAGAAGTTCGGAGACAATTATTGATTGTGTCTCAGCATGACAATGCACTCTGTCACAAAGCAGCATCTGTGAAGCAATTGTTTGTGGAAAAGAGAATTTCTGAAATGGACTTCTCCCTACCCCAGAGTACCGACGTGAAACCAACCAACACCATTGGGACGAGTTAGAACGTCGACTTCGCTCAAAATCCCAGCGTCCAACATCACTGCCTTCTCTGGTTTCACCTCTTGAGGAAGAATGGCCTACCAGTCCGCCACAGACATTCAGATGTCTCATTCAAAGTGTTTCCAGCAGAGTTCAAGCCGTCATTAAGGATGAGGGTGGACACACGTCATACTAACGTCCACTAATAGGTGTCCTGATACTTTTCGTGAGCTAATGTACCTCTCGCTGCAAGAGATCTGCGAACTGAACTTCCTCAGCACCCAACACGGATCAGTGTAGCGTTAATTGTTGAGAGGGATAAAAAAAAAATGTTCAAATGTGTGTGAAATCTTATGGGACTTAACTGCTAAGGTCATCCATCAGTCCCTAACCTTACACACTACTTAACCTAAATTATCCTAAGGACAAACACACACACACATGCCCGAGGGAGGACTCGAACCTTCGCCGGGATCAGCCGCACAGTCCATGACTGCAGCGCCTTATACCGCTCGGCTGATTCCGCGCAGCTCTGAGAGGGATAGCAATTCGGAAAACATGAGATGAAGTGCGGTGCGTTTTTGGATATGGTGTACAACTTTTTTATGTACGTTGTTTGCACTTCATATTCCGAGCAGTTAAAAAAATGTAGGATGTGGCGTCCTGTCCACTCATCTCTTATGGGGTGCCTAAAGGATGCTGCTTTCTTGAATAGCTACAAAACAGTTCAAGCAGATCTCATTAATGCTTTTTGTTACAATAAAGTAGATTGACAATACTTAACTTTGCTTTCCAAGAACGTGTCGCAAGCGATTAGCGGCATGCAAACAGTGCCTTCGCTATATACAGTGTCCGTGCAAGTTATTCACACTCGCTCATAAGTCACTGCTATCGTTAATATCACTGCTCTTCTAGTCCTCTGTGCTAGTGCCTCTAGCCAGCGGGCTGTTGGCTGACGCCGCCTCACAGCCTTCTCTATTTTTGTGTTCTTCATCTTGGAGCCGGCGTTTTTCGTTACGCCGGAACATAGGAGAGATGATCTAACAAGAAAAACAACAGAACAAAGCTAGTACTTTCTCTGTCTGAAGTAGAAAATTTGGTTACCACCATAGCCCAGGGTATACCAAATCTTTAGGCTCAAAATAGTTCATACGCTAAGGAATTCTAAAATGAGTTTGTTTAGACCATGAATCAATGGTCAGGTATGAGTATTTCAGGCGGCACAAGGTCTTGAATGAGCAATTGTGTGAGGATTGTGTTTGTATACTGCTTATGCTTCATAACTGCATGTCGCATCGACACTGGTGGCGCTACTTTGAAAAACAAGTCAGTCATCATAGATGTATAGATGCTTGAGTTTACTATCGTTTACAGTTAATGACTAGTGGAGGATACAGAGCAGTTCTCGTTAAGGGAACTTGAGAACATGCGTTTAATGTATGCTGCAGCGAGGCGCAATGCCTAAAAAACCGATCAAATTTGCAAATAAAGTTTCGCGACGGGTGAGCTCTAATTGGTTCAAATGGCTCTGAGCACTATGGGACTTAACAGCTGTGGTCATCAGTCCCCTAGAACTTAGAACTACTTAAACCTAACTAACGTAAGGACATCACACACATCCATGCCCGAGGCAGGATTCGAACCTGCGATCGGAGCAGTGGCGCAGTTCCGGACTGCGCGCCTAGAACCGCGAGACCACCGCGGCCGGCTCTAATTGGAGGGTAAGTATCGCTGTGGAGGCTGTTGGATCGTGTGAGAGAAGACTTTGCACTCGTCGCTTTGAACAGTTGACTGAGCTTCAGTTTTTGACGATAATGTGTAAGTTGTTTATGTCAACAAAAAACTGAATATTAGTTTCTTATTTTAGTTACTCAGTCAGGCTTCCTCTGCTATTTGACTAATTCTGACCCTAAGGATCTGCATGTAATAGAGTCCCAATCAAGACGTAGAAGTTGGCATCCAAAGGAAAATCCAATCTAAAATTTGTTGGATCTTCTCTACAGAGTTGTAAAAACACATCATGGAGAATAACTTAGAACTCTGTCATTGTTTGTCTTCGGTCCGATGTTACCGAGATCGCTCTACGTGATAAGCTTCTTCTGCTCAGCCTCTGCTGGAAGTGGAGCCGCCTGATCGCTCCGTGGCAGAGTTTGTGGACGGAACGCGTTTCCAGAGTTTCTGGCAGACTGAGGTAGTTGCTGTCAGGCCAAGAAAGAAGTGTCGCCCTTGTACCCGGCCATTACTATGAGATAATCTTTTTTTTGTTTTTTATTTAATTTTTTTTATTTGCAACCAGTAACATTGATTGTAGGTGACGAAGTAACATGTGGCCATGAACTGTAGCAGATGAAGCTTTACGATCAATACAAAGCATGCCGATAAAATACGTCAGATACCACTGACTTTACGTTTCTGAACATTTGAAAAAAGTTGCCAATTTTTGCACAACTTTGAAATATATCATGATCTGACTGAATATTTATGCAACTTCTTTCAGACAGTGCTTCACTAGGACACCCGAAGCTACTTCTACATCTGATGATGACTCTCCAGCCACAATAACTGCTGCATCCTCCCTGCCAAGAAATCCTCAGTTCAAAAATTTCACTTAGTACCCTATATGACTGCATTTTTGACAATAAGTGTAAATGTGGTACTGATTCAAAAGCTTTTCGAAAAATCAAGAAATGCTGCATCTATCTTTCTCGGTCCAAAGCTTCCGGTATATCATGCGAGAAAAGTGCGAGTTGGGTATCACACGACCGATGTTTCCGGAATCCCTGCTGGTTGGTTTTCAGGAGGTCATTCTTTTGAGATACCTCCTCATGTTTGAGGTCAGCCTAAGTTCTACAAATCAACAACAAATCGATGTCAAAGATATTTGGCGGTAGTTTTGTGAATCACTTCTACTACCCTTCTTGTATACGAATGTTATCCATGGTACCTTCCAACTACTGGGCACGATCTTTGTTCGACAGATTACGATGGATTATAGTTAGAAGTGGGGCAAGCTCAGCCGCAAGTTCAATATAGAATCTGATAGGGATTCCGTCGGTCTCTGGAGCTTTGTTCAATTTTAATGATTTCAGCTGTTTCTCAACACCACTTACACTAACACTTATTTAAACCATCTTTTCAGTGATAAGAGTATTAAATTGGGGCTGTTCACCTCGGTTTTCCTTTGTAAAGGAACATTTGAAAACGGAGTTAAGTACTTCAGCTTTGTCTTTGTTGCCCTCAATTGCAGTTCTTGTCTCAGGGACTGGACACTAACTTCGGTGTTGATAACAGCCTTTACGTTTGACCAGAATTTCTTTCGGTTTGTGAAAGATCACTTGACAATCTTCTGCTACGTTAGTCATCGGAGCCATCACGCACTGCTCTCTTGACAGCCAAGCGCGTTTCAAATGTCTAGACGAAGACCCATCTTCGTAACACAGAGTGGTTATAACTAAACTTCCGATACTTGAGCCTGTGTGGACGAAAAACTATTTACCGAATGGGTACCCAACTTTAGTTATGATGCTCAGACTGTGCGGTGCAGGATTGACGTTGTAATTAGTGTTAATGTCATGAGTTGCCGTTAAGCACCAGTACTCGTACGGTGACGTAGGATTGAAACACAAACACCAGTGTGCGTTACAACCGCAGACAGTCAGTATGGGTCTGGACAAAGCGAGCAGAGCTTTAAGCGTAAAACTGTTTTATCAGAACAACTGCGACAGTGCTACTGATCTTCTCCAGTAGCAACGCATTAACGGAATACTGGGTTGAAGAACGTGATTCAGAAGTTCGAATTGACTGTCGATTTGGGAACTGCTCCTGGGAGAGCACAAATCGCGTCACAAATAGCTGAAGAAGTTACTGGGGCCACGGCTGAGAGTGTTAGGCATAATGTGCGATCTTCAAGCAGTGCACGAGCTGTTTCACAGTGTCTGAACATTTAACGGCCCAAGTTCAAAAAATACCGGAAAAAAATTGTGAATTGATATCTTTAGTGCGATTCCAGGCTGCCGTGGATGCAGCTGGTCGTCGCATTGACCAGCATTTGTAACTTGGAGCGTAAACGTGATGCAACGTATCAAATGTTAACCTCTCATGTGGAAATTATAACCTGTTTCTTTCAGCTGTTTATTCGTTATTTCTCTTCTGGCTATCCTTACAAATGTTTCCACAAATGTTTCCCTTATTATCGTACTTGACAGTACACGAGAAAACTTGGCTACAGTCTCAAGTGAAACGGAAATCCAATGAAGTTCCAGCAGACGCCGAAGAATAAACAGTGCAATGTTTAAATCAGGTTTATTCTTAGGATGAACGGATTATACCAGGTATTATTTCTTAATGGGAGGACTGTAACAGGGTGCCCTCGGTCTCGTGAGCCCGACTGAAGAGCTACTTGAATTATAAGTAGCGGCTCCAGGATGTCGAAAGCTGGCAGCTGCTGCCAGAGCGGTGTGCCGACTGTACGCCCCTCCACCATACAGCATCCGAATGACGCCATTAGCTGGCCACACACGAGCTTATTTTAATGACTGCCCACGAATATTTCCGAGGGATTCTGGAAAGCCCGCACGCGACGCCTGTGAGTTAGTGGACACGTGACCTGCAGCTCGGCACACGCGAGCAGATTTTAATGACGGGCACGTTCAGAAAGTCCGTAAGTTTTCTGTGGTTTCCAGGTGACAGCAAGTTTTAGATGCTTCAAGTACAGGGAAGGAGAGGACCAGTGACGACATCGAAAAACTTATACAACTGTACCGCGAAATGCCGTGTTTGTGGAAACTGACACGTGAATATTGCAGGAACAAGACTATAAAAAATAGAGCGATAAAGAGACAGTTGAAATACGAGGGCGTGATGGAATGTAATGCCTCCGAATGTTTTATGTAAAACCTCCGACAGCTTTTTAAATAAAACAAACTTTATTAACATTCTTCATCTTTATTCTTCACTCTACATATTAATTCCTCAACATAGTGACCCTGGAGACGACCATATTTCTCCCAGTGAGAGACCAGTTTTCTGATCTACATCTACATCCATACTCCGCAAGCCACCTGACGGTGTGTGGCGGTGGGTACCTTGAGTACCTCTATCGGTTCTCCCACCTATTCCAGTCTCGTATTGTTCGTGGAAAGAAAGATTGTCGGAATGCCTCTGTGTGGGCTTGACTCCTAGGTGAAGGTATGTTCTCGAAACTTCAACAAAAGCCCGTACCGGGCTACTGAATGTCTCTCTTGCAGAGTCTTCCACTGGAGTTTATCTATCATCTACGTAACGCTTTCGCAATTACTAAATGATCCTGTAACGAAGCGCGCTGCTCTCCATTGGATCTTCTCTATCTCTTCTATCGACCCTATCTGGTACGGATCCTACACCAGTGAGTAGCATTCAAGCAGTGGTCGAACAAGCGTACTGTAACCTACTTCCTTTGTTTTTGGATTCTTCCAGTGAATCTGTCTGGCATCTGCTTTACCGACAATTAATTTTATATGGTCATTCCATTTTAAATCACTCCTAATGCCTATTCCCGGATAATTGGTGGAATTAACTGCTTCCAGTTGCTGACGTGCTATATTGTAGCTAAGATACCGTCACTGTAGATTATTTGACTTTGTTGACGGTGCCACAACATCACCTCTGCTTGCACAGCTTCTTCACTATCAAAGTGAAGTCCTCGAAGGCGTTCTTTAAGTCTTGGGAACAAATGGAAGTCATATGTGGCCAGGTCGGGACTGTATGGAGGATGACCGATGACAGTAAACTCAAGGCGCCGTATTGTTGCAGATACCATAGCTCTCTTGTGTGGTCCAGCATTGTCGTACTGAAGGAGAGGCTGCTCCGCATGTGGACGAACTCTTGAATTCGAAACTCGATTACAACACGCTGTTTCTCGCGTACCGACATAGTTACGTTACACACCGCATGTTTCTCACTACAATTCGGAATCCTCTGCGGCAGACAGGTACAAATATGTAGACATTAAGAATAAAGGCGTAAAATGTTAATAACGTTTGTTTTATTTAAAACGATTTAAGACTTTTCACATAAAAAATTCGGAGGAATTTCTTTTCAGCACACAATATTTGAAACCCAACTTTCAGTAAAGAGCTCAGAAAATTGCAGACGCTGAAATAAATAGAAAAGTTGAGGATGAATTGTATGGATAAACGCAATGGTGAGCGCCACTAAAAAAAATTGCTTGTACTGGTTCATTATTGTATTGGTTCAAATGGCTCTGAGCACTATGGGACTTAACATCTGAGGTCATCAGTCCCCTAGAACTTAGAACTACGTAAACCTAACTAACCTAAGGACATCACATACATCCGTGCCCGAGGCAGGATTCGAACCTGCGACCGCAGCGGTCTCGCGGTTCCAGACTGAAACGCCTAGAACCGCTCGGCCACTCCAGCCGGCCATTATTGTATTAATCTTAAGTGTGTGACGTCCATTGTTTTACAGATACTACCAATCACTGTACTTAACAAAGTACAAAGTACTTAACAAAGTACTGTACTCAACAAAGTACTTTCCCTAGCGTATCGAACGATCACAATTCATAGAGGAATGCCGACAATCCTGAATCACATCGATATGTCTGGAATGTAGCGTTTCGGCAACCGATTTTTTGACCCGTTTTGTACGATTTTTGTTTCGAGGAATATGTTAGCACATGGCGTACAAATCGCTGGCGACTGCCACAATTTTCTTCCTGCTATTGTCCATACTAGCTTCCTGTCGTTGATGTAAAATCCATAAATGTACTACAATAGAATAATGCCCGTAAACGTCGGACTGTACAACGTCCTTTCGCGAGACACAGTCGCAACTACCGATATCCGCGGTCTGTGACCTGTGGCCAGTGGAGCATGTACCACAGTCCTGGGTACGTGGAAAAATCACAAAAGTCCGTCAACTTGTTCAACACACGAAGGGACCCGGCGTTTGGACAGATTTGGCATACTAGGTCCGACGGGAGGGATCTGCACTTCATTGGAAAATGACACACTCGATATCGGCATGCCGAATCCGTCAAAAATATCTGAGGAACTGGCCCGTAATTCCGGTCCGTCGCAGAAATCTGCTCGTATGACGCTAGCTACTGGCAAAGGATGACGCGGCGACTGGTCGGTATCGCGGAATTTTAGGTAGAGGAATGTGTATATGCGTTGTTGATTGTTACACTTCCAAATGTTCTATTCTTTGTATTTGTCTGCAGTAGTGTAGGCTGTTTTGAAAGCTCTAATACTAGTCGGTGATAAACAAACTGAAGAAGTAGTCAAAAAGATTGAAACAGCGAAGACCTATACCTCTTTCCCTGACACAGAGGAGGAATACCTGACGGAGAGTGTAAAAATATGTCACACAGCAAAAGTAGCAAAAGCGATGAGAGCTAAGGAAAAATAGTATGTAGAACACTGTATAGTTGGTTCAATATTCGGAATAGAAAAAAGTGAAACAGATCATCATAAAGATTTACTTAAACCTAAATTTACATGCAACGGTCGATTATTGTCATCAAGAAAATGGAGTGTCTTCTTCTCTCAGAAGGCTAAGTCTTTCTGTGTAGCCACACTTTCCTCTCTTCAGCAGTCCTGTTCGTCTCTATGTATGGAGAACATCCCATGTCACTGATCTTCTTTTTTATGGAGTGTTCTTGGTCTTCCCCTCGTTTCCTTCCCTACGATCTTGCCTTCGAGAAGGCTTTTTTAATTTAAAAAAGGTATCATTTCTAATTGAGTGTCCAGTGATTTTTCTTTTTCGTTGGCCTTCACTTCTAGTAGTCCTTTCTTCTCGTATTTCTTGAAGAAACATTTCACTCCTTTCTCTGTCAGTCTCGCTAGATTTTGTAATTTTCCTAGATAATTACACTTATGCAGCTTCGTCCTGTTTTGCTAAGGTCCAGGATACAAATCCGTATGTTAGGACACTTCATACAAGTTTGGAAGCTTATGAGCTTGTTTATCTGCAGATTCTTCTTATTTTGGAAGGCGATTTCGACCAATGCTATTCCTCTTTTGGCTGACTTGCGACGTCCGTTGTTTTCTTCCACATTGTCACCGAGATAGCGAAATCGGTAACTTCCTCGAGTTGCTCACTGCGTATTGTTATGTCAGCATTATCTGTACTACTTTCTTTCTTATCTACAACTATGATATTTGCCTTTGTTGGTATTTATTTTTAGTTTTAGTTCTGTTCTATCTTGATTTAAGATCCTAAGCATTTTATTCAGTTTCTTATCGGAGTCTGTGACTGTTTCAGTCTCCTCGGCAAATCTGATTAGTCAATATGCATTTTGATTCCAGTCGCCCTTTGTTTCATCACTGTTCTGCCCCTTCGTTGGACATATTAAATAAGTAAGGTTATACAGGCCACACCTGTCTCGCTCCCCTCCTGATTCTTGCTTCTTTGTTGCTACCATTAACATCTAGTTCAGTAAAGTATTAGTGGATGAGGGTTTCTATGTAAAAATACTGATCATGTCCAGGATGTCAATACTATTGTTTTACCTAAGTTCTCCGGCAACGTTTATACGTGTACATCTATATTCTATCAAACCTCCCGTTCCATATGCAGATTTTACCCTGGAAAAAGGTCGGGCGGTACCCTCATGTTATTATCGTGGTCATGCACTGTGTGACCAAAAATACTCGGACATATGTTAGTGGACATTACAATATGAGGTGTGTTCACCTTACGCCTTTGTGACGGCTTGATCTCTGCTACGGGATCTTTCAGCTGGATGCTAGGATCTGGAGCGAAGTTGACGTTCTGACTCATCCCACACGTGTTCCACTAGGTTCAAGTCGCAACTCTGGAATCCAGTTCATTTCAGGAGTGTTATTGTCCACAATCAATTGCCTCACAGAAACTGCTTATAACAGGGTGCATTGTCATGTTGATACAAACAAAAGTGGTCTCCGATCTGTTCCTCTACTGTACGCAGTATACAATGCTGCAAAATTTGTTCAAATCCTTCCGCATCTAGCGTTTTCTTAAGCACAAAAAGGGGAACGCGCCCTAACCACGATAAACAAACTCCTCACCGTAACACCACTTCATCCCTGCTCCACTGTTGGAACTAAAAACAATGGCAAGTGACGTTCTCCAGGCATTCGCTAGACAAAAATCCTTCCATCTGATTGCTTAAGGATATAGTGTGATTCATCACTCCAAATAGCTCGTTTTCAGTCATCCACTGTCCTGCGGCGTCGCTCTTTGCATCACCTCAGGCGTCACTACAGACTGCAGAAATGTGTTGCCTCTGGGGGATGTGCTCGGTTCTACTCCATACTTTTTAGCTTTCTGTGAATAGTCACTGAGCTTACTGGACTACTGGTAGCACTCTGGAACTAACGACTGATTTCTTCCGCTGATTTAATACGATTTCTCACAACCAATCAGCCCAATGTTTGACAGTACCTGCCCATCAGTACATGCGGTGTGTCTCGTCTTGATTTAGCCGTGCTTGCCCTTTCGCGTTTCACAATCACATGAGCAGTAGTCGACTTGGTCAACGTTAGAAGAGTTGAGATGTCCTCGATGGGTTAGAAAAATGTTAAAATGTTTGTGAAATCTTATGGACTTAACTGCTAAGGTCATCAGTCCCTACGCTCACACACTACTTAACCTAAATTATCCTAAGGACAAACACACACACCCATGCCCGAGGGAGGACTCGAAGCTCCGCCGGGACCAGCCGCACAGTCCATGACTGCAGCGCCCTAGACCGCTTGGCTAATCTCGCGCGGCGATGGATTAGATACCCAGGTGACATGCGATTACTAGTCCACTTTCGAAGTCACTGGGCTCTCCTGACAGACCCATTCTGCTGTTAGTGCTTTTCTACTGGCACCACAATACCCCCCTTCTCCTTTTATTCTGGTGTTTCTGCCTCTGGTGACATCTTGTGGTCAACTCCACATTACGTAGGGGTGTCCGGATTCTTTTGATCAGACTGTGTATGTCGGGTGTAGTAACACGTTTCTGGACTCTTTTTGGTACGTAGGCTCATCAAATTTTATGACTATGATTTTTCACGATAGGTTGAGTATTCTTGTTACACTCTCAGATTAGCTACACAATCGCGTGACGAATCGCGCTGCTCTTCTTGCAATGTCTTCTAATTCCTCCATTGATCAAACTTGAAAAGAGTCCCAGACCAACGAACAATTCTCAACGATTTATCGGAAAACTGCTTTGTAAGCGACCTCTTTTGTGCATGGATAGCACTTCCTCGGGACTCTTCCCATGAACCTGCCTGCAGTATGCTCTCTCCACGAATATAAAAATTTAGGTGATAATTCCATCTTAAATCTCTCCTCACACAACCGGATACGTTGACACTGTAATCAACCACATCGGATCCTTCCGTCTATTTACTCATTTCCTTTAATTACGTCGTTTTTTAAAATTTATTTTTATCTCGTCGCAGACATGCCTTTCAGCCGTCACAAACCAACAAGATTTATAAGTATTTATAAAAACGACATTTGGCCACCTTCAAAAATTCATTTTAGGGCACACATTCTTTTTATACAGTATATATAATACGAAAACTCACAACAGGGAAAACGTCCAATCGAGAAAATTACAATCAGATCTCGTAGCCACAACAGACAAAAATACAAGTGAAATTCTGAACCTGAGAACACGCAAAGTATTCATAGAGTCTGACCATTCCTTGCGACAAGTAAATTTAGGCCAATCCCAAGTACCAGACCGAGCGAGGTGGTGCAGTGCTTAGCACACTGGACTCGCATTCGGGAGGACGACGGTTTAAACCTGCGTCCGGCCATCCTGATTTAGGTTTTCCGTGATTTCCCTACATCGCTTCAGGCATATGCCGGGATAGCGCCTCTGAAAGGACGTGGCCGACTTCGTTCCCCATCCTTCCGCAATTCGATGAGACCGATGACCTCGCTGTTTGGTCCCCTCCCCCAAATCAATCAACCAACCCAAGTAACAGTAAAACATCGCTGACTGGACGCAGAATACTTGAAGATAAACAAAGACAAAATTAATGGAGAAATTGATTAAAATGCGACAGGAAACTGGACAGACATAGCGAAGCCAATTCAGAATGTAATGCATCGAACTCAACCACTTAGGAAGCTCAAACATAGATGGTTGAATGCAACTTGTGATCAGGCCAGTGAAAGTAGAATCCAGGCATCGCAGAAGTTTAGCAGTAACAGAATAACAGAAACATTGCAGCATTTTCACAATACAAAGCTCAATCCTCGAAAGATATTAGAGGAGTGAAAAGGACATACGACAAAAGCAGATTAAATGAAATCGTGGAAAACTTCAATAGAAACAACAGGAGAAATTTCTGCAGAATATTCACGGAACATCCAATGTGTTGTCAGCCTCCAAATATCTGCTTCAATGAAACAGTCGTATCTCTAGAAAGAAATTATAAAAATGCAGAATTGTTAAAATGATTTGATAAACTTCTCAAACTGCAAAATTGTTAAAAATACTTTGATAAACTTCTCACACCGGAGAAGTCAAAAAGAAAAATTACTCTTCACAAAAACAAAATCCAGTTTCGAAGTCGCCTATAATTACGGAGGTAGGAGAGGTTATAAAACATCTAAAAAAACATCATAGCCTCAGGAGAAAATGGTATTATTTCCAAGACCAAAACATCACAAATGAAGTTCATGAAGATCTCACTGTAATATGGATTACAGAGAAAATTATACAGGAATGGAAATGTGCATTGATCATCCTCTCTACAAAAATGGCGACAAGAGAGATCCTAATAATTACAAAAATACTTCGTTATTACCACTCTCTCTCTCTCTCTCTCTCTCTCTCTCTCTCTCTCTAACAGACTAGAACCACAAGCTGATACAAAGATAGGGGAAAACCAAGCAGGCTTCAGGGAAGGAAGATCCCATACTGAACAGAATTCGAACCTGCAAACGCTTCTGAAAGGCAGACAGACGAACAACACTGTAGCCGGCCGAAGTGGCCGTGCGGTTCTAGGCACTGCAGTCTGGAACCGCGAGCACGCTACAGTCGCAGGTTCGAATCCTGCCTCGGGCATGGATGTGTGTGATGTCCTTAGGTTAGTTAGGTTTAACTAGTTCTAAGTTCTAGGGGACTAATGACCTGAGAAGTTGAGTCCCATAGAACTCAGAGCCATTTGAACCATTTGAACAACACTGTAGTCACATTCGTGGACTTTAAGAAGAAGGCCTATGACTCCGTAGACGGGCAGACTGTCTTTGACACATTAGGACACATGGAGCAGACAGAAAACCTATGGCATTCATATAACAGACACTAACAGGCGTCACATCCAAAACAAAATTTCTGGGAGAGATCTCATAACCATTCGTTATACGTGTAGAGGTCACACAAGCGTCTCTCATCGTTTTAATTCAACATGGTGACAAAATTGTCAAACAATGGAAAGAGAAAGTAGAACAGGTGCCGTTAGGAAGAACACCTGCAAATAAGACAATCATAAAATGCCTGGCATTTGCTGATGACCGGCAATACTCAGCAACTATAGACAGTTAGCACTGGGATACTTACTGAAATCTCTGCCAAAACAGATTTATAGGTGTCATATGAGAAAATGCAGTATACGAGAAGAAAGAACAATAGACAAACCATGAACAAAAAATACAGAAAGCTTAACAGAGTAGAAGAAATAGAGTATCTAGTGGAATACATACAAAAAGAGGTTCAAACAAGGCCTCTTACATAGAACGAACAGAAAAAACTTCGGAAAGGGTACAGACTGACTTGGGTGCACTACAACAAAAGTAATATTTCAAGACACGGCAAACTCAGGCACTACAAACAGTAGAAATACGGGAAGCACTCTACGCATCAGAAACGACCACAATCGGAGCTTCGGGAACCATATAGAGAGAAAAAACACAGAATGTAAAATCCTTAGAAATAATTTAATGCAGTACAGAGAGACGGTACATGGATGAAGAGAGCAATCAAGAAATTATACGAACACGCCGACAGACTACATGCTTGATTAGAAAACGCCGACTACTATTGTATGGTCACATACATAAAATGATCAATAACATACTCACAAAGAGGATTTTTGATGTAGTAAACAGCACAACCAGAAAAGCTACTTAGTTTGAAGAAATAGAAGGCCTAAAACAAGCAAGAATCACTCAGGAAATGATAAATGAAAGAGACAAGTTCAGAAACAAAATTATGAACACGATATTTTAAGTAAGAGAAAGGAAGAAAACAGGGAAAATATTAGCAGAGCAAAGGTAACAGGAACACAGTTAGAGAATGAAGAGTTTTGGGAAGAGAAAAAAAAAGAACGAAACAAGAAAAAATTGAATATCATATGACATTCAAGATAAACAGTCTTAAGGGCAATATACAGAGTAATTCACGAGGAATGTCACATAATTTGTGGGGTGGTTCAACATGTGAAATTAAACCCAAAAAATCCTGAGAACATGTGTCCGATTTCCGATCGTTACGGAACTGGAGCGGGCTGGAGGCTACAAACATTCATGAATGATTATGAAGACATGTGTGAATATTTCTTAACGAAGTGCTGTGTAGGCACCGTGGTGGACAGAATAATGGTTGGACAGATGACTGATCCATCCCGCAAGAGGTGTTCAAAAAGTCCCCGACCCATCTCAATGGACTTGTCGACGAGCTGGAAGGTGTGCTGTGTTGCACATCGAACATCATCTCGGCGGACTTTAATGCAAGCAACAGCATCTGTGATGCGAGCAATCAGTTCTTCACATGTAGCGTACGCATCCCCCCTTTAACTAGCTCCGTAAACAGAAGTCTGGTGACCTGGCAGGCCAGTTAATGGGGCCGCCACGGCCAGTCCACCATTGAGGAAATGTTTTGTTCAGATACTGGGATACTTTTGTGGTGCAGTGAAACGGTGATCCGTCATGTTGCAGGTACATTTGCCGTGGTTGCTCTAATTTCACGTCTTCCGGAAGTGCAGGTAGGAAATGTGCATACGCTGCGGCCGTCATGCGATTTGCCAGAAACACTGGCTCTATTAGCATGTCATCAGTCATACACTGGGACCTTAACTTGGAATCTTGTTTCCCCAGTGCCATGTAAATTCTCCATCGCCCATATATGAGAATTGCGGGTGTTTATAAAATCACTGAGTGTTCATGAAACCAATGCGTGTAAATGTAGCCTCATTTGTAAGTAAAGTGTATTGCATGACGTTTCTATGTACAGCCAACCATTCACTAAATTGTTATCTGCTTATTGAGTCACCAGGATGCAGATGTTGTATAGTCTGCACATGGAATAGGTACAAGCCCCCGGAATGTAATGTACGCCACACTCGCATTTGTGGAATATCGAGGCGACGCCAAATGTGCCGCGTACTAGTGGTGGGACTCAGTTGGACCATTGGAATAATGACGTCCCTTTCCTCAACTGACTGGACGGCCTCACATTCTGATGTTACGTGTACTCTGGGTACCGTACCAGATTCGCACAATGGTTAAAGAGCCATGGAAATATCGTGACACAGGGGGATCGTCGATTAGGGAAAGTCTCTAGTATTCTGCACGGGCTCTGCCATTACAGCATCCGTATACATACAACATATCTGCATATTCTGCGTGGGTGAACATATGCGGCATGTTGGTATCCACGGACACAACGGACTTGCTCAATTAAAAACACTCAAGTATGACACGCACGCAGCCTCACAACTGCACACTGATCCAACTTACGATTCCAAACTGAGTAGGCTTGCAGCCTTCTATCCACCACAGCGCTTACACAGCATTTCCGTGAACAATATCAACACTTGTCTTCATATACATTTATGGACGTGTGTAATTTTCAACCCGCTCCAGTTCCATAACGGTCAAAAATCTGACTCACGTTCATAGAACTTTTCGGTTTGTTTTCACACATACAATCACCTTACAAATTAAGTGACATTCCTCTTGAATCACCCTGTATAGAAGCAGTGAACAAGTCTCTATACTTCGTTTTAAAAAAACTGACTCACTTTTTTTTATAGCGCTTGCACTGAAATAGGATGTAATTCGTACCATCAGTTGTAACGTTATCACAGTGACAGTACAATGTCTCCAATGTACCGATTTTATGTAAATGGCGCGGAAAGACCCATGATTGATTGAGACACATTGTCAGAACGGATATCATTATTTTCCTTGATTTCCTGGACTTTACACAAACCACAGCTCTCCTGCAAACCTAGGCGTAGGCTTCCGCAGCCATTGTCCCAGTTTAAAAAAAGAAAAAAAAAGAGGTCTTGCAGAAGGCCATCTGCAACACCGGCCGAAAAGTCGGAAGTTTTAGACATTAACAATGCGGCCACAGACCCAGAAGAATTTTATTGACCCTAGCTCTCTTGGTATGAACGGTTGTATTCGCGCATAGCATTTATTGTGACGGTTAGCTGTCAACATTTGCACCAGGCACTGATAATCTAAAAGAATCTCTGCATTTCGTAAAAAAGTTTCTAAGGATGTCATGTCCCTCTACGCAACTGCGTCTGCGAACCGGCTACACATTTCATCAGCGTGGTCATTTATAAATATTATCTGGTCGCATTTTCTCTCACTTTATACAATTCGTTAATGATAATTGGCGCTACTCTATAGAACAGGTCGACTGTAGTATGGCGGCAAGGATACCGGTAGCAATCCCGAAGGTGAAATAAATTTTCGACGCCAGAATATGGCAAGGAGGAGAGATGGTGGCGTACATTTTCGGATTACCAAACTGTGCGCTAGGCCCCTACGTTTCATCCAAAACCACCCCGCAGTGTCGAGTGGAGTGAAGAGATGAGGCGCTGTTACAATAATAGTCGCGTGTGGATCAATTAATCTGGTGCAAGTCTTTCAACTGGACGCCACTTCGGCGATTTGCGTGTCTCTAATACACCCCCGTTAGTCAACCGGGGAATTGGGATCTACAGTTTAAAGTGGAATCCGAACCACGAGTCGTTCCCGTCAGCTCTTCACGTCATTGATAGGTGAAGGTCAGATTAAAGGCAGACAGAAAATCTGCGATTCTATCCCACGTCTCTCATTTTCCAGGCACGTGCTTTACTAATAGACCGCCAGACTCGACTGTAATGCCCTCGCATCAACACAGCAAGATCGGCGGCACCTTCGGCGCTAATGAAGTAGAACAGTCTGTGTTTCACCCCGTCCCCTCCATTCTATAATCATTCCCAATAACAAACCCAGAACTGCACTGTACAAGAACTCAACGCCGAATAAAGGGGAGGGGCTCTCCGTCGAAACGCTCGTGAAAATTTGGGGAAAGACATCATTCCACCAAGCTGTATTTTAAAGGTATAATTTATTCAGCGCTACAAGCTTCGGATATGGCCCTTTCTCAAGCGCAGCTGTTGCAGATGTGGGTACATCGTCCTCGTCTCGTCGTCGTAAAATCGAGTGTCTTGCGTAATTATGCATAGCACGGTCGTCAGTGCGTATGATATCACGGTGTAGTTACAAAACACACACTGGAACAGCCAGCTACATTCCACGTCAATGTTTCTAGAGCTAATTATCGTCTACGAGAGATGACGTTTGCACTCGTTGTTTGGAGACGCGCTATACCCACAGCGGAGTGAGGCGCAGCTGGTTGGAGCCGTGTGTGTGTCGGGTGGACGGAAGCGCGGGTCATTGTCCACAGCAGCCGGCCCGTTTCCTATGCCGGAGTTGTTCCGGCCAAACACACGGCGGTGACAATAGCCGACAGTTCCTCAGCCTACATACCTGCGTCCACGTCTGCACTTCCTGGAGTCGCACAACAGTGCATAACGGAGAAAATATATCATGCAAATACCAGTCAAGTGGACTTTCAATACTCGTGGTGAGACCTATTTAGTGGTATGGACTGTACTATGCTGCAGAAGTCCCCAAAGAAACATTCTTCAACCTCTGGTGTCGCAGCTGTACAAACAGTTCGTTGTAACTGCTCAGAATGTTCTTCGGACCAACAACGAGCATCCTAGCACGGGGACATGTTGCATTATCGACGTGGGAAATGCTATCGTTCGAAGCGTCCAGGAATGGGATGGGTATACTCACTTAGAAGCCTAAAATCTTTATCAACGACTTGTTTAGCTTGCCATGTCTCGCCATGAAATTACGCTCCTTAGATGACAGAGCCATCAATGAGCACTATTTCTTACTAACAAGTGAAAGCCTTAGTTACATCTTGATCTAGCAGAGCAAGTTACGTTTTTTCTGCATTTTACGAATCAATAGTGTGTGCGCACTTGCAAGAAAAATATTGCTTCAGATGCTGTACATTTAATAAGCACGTCCCCGTCAGCTTTCTGCAATCCCGTTGATGAATCTCATCGACACGTAAGTGATTTCGTACCTCATAAAATGTGGATGTTTTCTCAAGTAGTGTCTCTTGTCTCTTAACGCGATCATCACTGCCGAGATGCCCACAATTTTGATCATTAAGAAGACTTCGTTGCTATAGAATCATCAAGGAGAAATTTTTGACTCACCAGAGGCAGATCCAAACAGTTTTAAAAGTAGAATCTCCAAAAAAATGTTCAAATGTGTGTGGAATCTTTTGGGACTTAACAGCTAAGGTCATAAGTCCCTAAGCGTACACACTGATTAACCTAAATTGTCCTAGGGACAAACACACACACCCATGCCCGAGGGAGGACTCGAACCTCCGCCGGGACCAGCCGCACAGTCTATGACTGCAGCGCCCAAGACCGCTCGGCTAATCCAGCGCGACTATAATCTCCCAAGCACCTCTTTCGAGTTATCATTCTACGTTGAAATCTGATAATTATCGTCTTATGCGCACAGTTATTTCCTAAATAATTTTAAAAAATCACGTCGAGGCTAACTGAACAAAATGGTAACAGTTTGCAATACTGACACGAGTATTTACATACGGATATCACATGACAAAGCCGCCTCCGTAACCTATGTCGCAATCTGAAGCTAATACGGTGCCAATCGACCTCGATCAACCTTTTGGAATCCTACAGGCTAAAGAAGTTTTCAGCACCACATTTTGACCACCTGAGAGAGAAGTGCTAGCGTATAATCTCTCACTGTCATCCAGAGCGACAGTGCATCGGTTTAAATCTCAAACCTCCCTGCAGTTCGTCGAGAAGGTGTCATGTGACACTGACGGCGATCTGCTGGGTGACAGATGTCTTGATCGTGTTCGAGAGGACTAGGATTTCACCCCCTCCTTCCTTCCACTGCAACCATTATCGACAACAAACATAAACAACATGTTACATCGACTCACATTCGTCTCAAATAACACTTGAAACGCTGCTATGAGAAAACACAAAGGGACCTTCTTAAAGGGACATCCACAAAAATGTGTAGCTATAGCTTTGCTTATTAGTTATGCTATTATGACTATATTCATTTAGGTTTGGCTCCCCGCAGGTGTTGCTTTCTTCATTTATTTAATTCTCTGCATGGTAGATTATCGAGGTCCGACAGTTTTCTTACGTCTGTGTGGAACGACCAAAAACAGCTGTGGGTTCGGTTACTCAATAAATTTTAACCCTCTCCAGTCGTTTCATGCGATGGCTTCTTTAAAGCTGTGTTCTTCGCTGTCAAATGTATGTCTGAGAGCGATTACAGGTTGGAAGCGTGCAATGAAATCTCACTTTCCATCGACCTTGTCCAGGACAGCACTACATCATTTCCGCAATGATGCCATCGCTCACACTGAGATTGAAATTCCTTGTCTAATGGCCTAAGTGTCGATAAGGCGTTAAGCTGCAACCTTCCATCTAGGCTTTAGCGGTCCAGAGACGAGGTCATAAGAGAAGGAGCACAAGCACGGCATGGGGAAGGACGTGGAAGAAAACCGGCCGTCCCCTTCTCCGGGCAGTATTTACCTTAAGCGATTTAGGTATAGCAAAGGATACCTAACCTTGGATGGCTAGACGGTGATTTGAACTGTCGTCCTCCCGTATGCGGGTGCAGCATGTCACCACAGTGCCTCCTTGTTGAGTTGTTCCAAAAAGAGTATCGATTTCTGCCACTACTATCGAAGTGCGCTGTCACACGCTTGTGTTGTTTCAAAACAGTTGATCTTATCCAGTCATCAAAAGTTCTCCAAACTTTACGGAACGTAGTACAGAGGTTGGACAGAAATATGGAAACACCGCGAGTAATGTATGCTTGATCGTAAATGCGTACGCTAGTCAAGCGCGCAGGTTGCGCCGTTGCATTTGACCACGAACAACACCTGTGCTGTGTTGTCAACACTTTGCGAATGTCATTAGTGGTCAGACTAGTATTCTGTATACTTATGGGTGTATTATGTCGGAACTAAGTGAGCCGGCCGCTGTCGCCGTGCGGTTCTAGACGCTCAGTCCGGGACCGCGCTGCTGCTACGGTCGCAGGTTCGAATCCTGCCTCGGGCATGGATGTGTGTGATGTCCTTAGGTTACTTTGGTTTAAGTAGTGCTAAGTCTAGGGGACTGATGACCTCAGATGTTAAGTTCCATAGTGCTTAGAACCATTTGAACTAAGTGAATTCGTACGCGGTCAAATTGTTGGTGCTCGTACGGTGGCTATTTCCGTAACCAAGGTAACCGAAGCGCTTGGCACTTCAAGAGGCGCCTTATCAAAGATGTTTACGCATACAAGGAAAGCGGAAAAACGATCGTCCCCTAAGTCACAACGCCGACGGGAGTGTATGTCGAATGATCGTGAGATACGATCGTCGAAGAGGATTGTGACGAAAAATAAGAGGACGACGGCTGTAAAAGTCACTGTAGATTTCAATGTTGCACTCGCGAACCCTGTGAGCATCAAACCAACGCGGAGGGAGATGGTTAAGCTAGGAAATGCAAGGCGAGCTGGAATTCCAGAGCCACACGTCAGTGACGCAAATGTCCAATACGGGAAAACGTGACACCGAAGTCATGAAATCTAGTCTGTGGAGCAATGGAAGAAAGTTAATTGATCTTATGAAACTTGGTTTCACAGTTTCCAACTCCTGGCCGAGCTTACGCCCCATGACTGAAACACGGCGGGCTTTCGGTGATGATTTGCGCACTCATATCGTAGTATTCCGTGGGCTCCATTATTAGGCGTACTCTGCAAGTGCACATTACTACCAAGGATTATTGGTTGATCAGGTCTATCCCATGGTACAATGTTTGTTCCTCAATGGCGACGCTATGTTCCAAGACAATACAACCCCGGTTCACACAGCTCACATCGTCCAGGACTTGTTTTGTAAGCAATAGGATGAGGTATCGTATCACCCCTGGCCACCGGAAGTCACCAGATCTCAATATTATTGAGCCTCTATGGTCTGTTTCGGAGAGAATGGTGCATGATCGCTATCCACCTCCATTATCGCTATCTGAATTTGCCATTATTTTGCAGGAAGAACGGTATAAGATTTTCTAGAAAACCGTATAGGCCGGAGATGACGGGTAGTTGATTTGAATGCCGGCGGTTTTCCTGCACCGTATTAGGCATGAAAACGTGTAGTATTTTTAGCGTTCCCATATTTTTGCCCACCTCCTGTGCGTATTACACGCACAAGGCCTCGCACGTAACTTCGTCTCTGCATGCGTAGCACAGATTGAATGGTTAATTAGTTGAACTGTGGCCAGAGATGGCAGCCGAATGTGTCGAGAAGAACCCAGAGAGAACGCTGACGCAGGCAACGACCCGGGCACGCGCGTGTGCCGCAAGCTATACAAAGTGGTTAGCGGAACAGATTTCAAAACCGCTTCTCGGGCCAGGCCGCTGTCGAAGCTAGTAGCAGTTTTATGCCGAGTTCCGCAAGCCATATACAAACAATGAAGACCTGCAACGTAAAGACAGCTTACGAGAGAGATCTTTTGGATACGATACTGCGCCCAGCGGACCTCGCATCCTGCTGGGCTGATGGAGGCACTCTTTGTTTCAGCTGTTACTTGCCTGAAAGACAGTAGAAGCACATGAAATATGAAACGTTTGTGAGATGGACAGGCTCAGGCTTTCCTGAGTAACTGGATTTGGTTTCCTAACAAGAGATATGCATGCTGCTGTACCTTTGTTGAGCTTTAGCCGCGCGGGATTAGCCGAGTCATGGACTGTGCGGCTGGTCCCAGGCGGAGGTTCGAGTCCTCCCTCGGGCATGAGTGTGTGTGTTTGTCCTTAGGATAATTTAAGTTAAGTAGTGTGTAAGCTTAGGGCCTGATGACCTTAGCATTTAAGTCCCATAAGACTTCACACATATTTCAACATTGAGCTTTATGGACGGTCCCGAGAATCACGAATCTCCGTTCAGAGCATGTTTCCCATGGAAGCCATGACGAAGGAGCATCGGGTTTTACAAATCCTGTGTTAAATAAGATTATTAATGTCCCTTTCTCAACACATGTGATATGTACCACAACACAGTTAACATGCACTATATCTTTGGATTCTTTCCATTCAGCTGTATTGATCTATTTATGCTATCGATTTCAGAGTTACCGCGTCTCATCAAAAGTATCCTGATACATATTAGCTGGTATTAATATGGGGCGTGTCCATCCTTCGTCTTTATGGCGGCTTCAACTCTGCAAGGGACACTCAATGACGTGTCTGAGTGTTTGTGGAGGAAAGGCAGCACATTCTTCTTCAAGAGCCGAAACCACATAATGTGGTGAAGTTGGACATTGCGGCTCGCCTCGAAGATGACGTTCTAACTCATCCCAAAGATGTTCCGTTGGTTTCAGGTCGGATCTCCGGACAGGCCAGCCTATTTAAGGGAAGTTGTCCAAAAACCATAGCCTCTCAGGTGCTGCTTCGTAGCAGAGTCAATTGTCGTGCTGATAGTCTACAATCATCGTCTCTGAACTCTTCCTCTACTGTACGCAGTACACAATGCTGTAACGCATTTAGCGTCTGCTAAGCAGTATTAGGAGCTACACCCCAACCACGAAAAACATCCCTTACCGTAAAAGCTCCTCCTCAGTATTTCACTATTGGCGCTACAAATGCTGGCCACAACTTCCTCCAGGTAAAGCCAAACGCTTCCATCGGATTGCCGTAATGTATAGTGTGACTCTATACTCGATTCCAGTCTTCCAGTACCCAGTGGCGTCGTTATTGACATCACTTTAAGAGTATCTTAGCACTGACTACAGAAATGTGTGACTTATGAGGAGCTGCTCAACTGTTGTATCTCATTATTTTTAACTCCTTACGCACAGTCTTTGTCCTAGCTGGAGAGCTGGTAGCGTGTGATTCCCTCCGTTGATTTCATGCTAATTTTTTACAACAACCCTCCGCAATGCTCGACGCTCCGTGCCCCCGTGTCCATCAGTACATGGGGTCTCCCTGGCCTTGGTTTAGCTGCACTTGTTTCTTTGCTTTGCCAACTAACGACCACATTATCGACAGTGGTCGTGAGCAGCTATAGAAAGTTTGAAATGTCGCTGATGTATTTGTTACTGGGGTGATACCCAATGAGTAGTCCACGTTTGAAGTCAGTGGGCTCTGCGACCCACCCATTCTGCTGTTATTGCTTCCCTAGTGACAGCACAATACTGCCTGATTCCTTTTATACCGGTGGGTTCGCCTCTCGTTACATCTAGCGGTCAGTTCCGTATAACACGCCGGTGTCCATAAATTTTTGATCATATAGTGTATTAACTCTTCAGACGTCCGAATGGAACTCCAAATAAATCGGCCTTGGAGTATGTCGAATAACTCAAACGGAGTACGCATCGAAGATCCACCAAGCAAATTAAAATTCAGACACAACTGATTCAACAAGAAACTAGCAAATGGCGTGCAGATACAAGCACCTCGAAGTCAGTAGAACTGCCCCATATGTCTTATTAAATTATGTGATTCTGAAGTTTGGGCTGCACCGTGAATCTTCTATGTGCAACCTAGGCGATGGCTCAGTTGTTAGCACCCTGCAGTTCCACTGGGACAGAGTGCTATTGCAATTCTTGTTGTTCCAACCAGATTTAGGTTTACCCTGACTTCCCAAAATCGATTAAGGCGAATGCCGGTATGATCTCTTTGAAAAGGGCACTTCCCTAATCCGAGTTTGTGTTCCATCTCCAATGACTTCGTCGTTGACAGGGAGTTAAAACCTAATACGCTTCTCTAACTTCTGTAAGGTCCTTGTGATGAACATTTATTCCACCACATCGACTCGAGATGGAACCATTCTTCCTTTCATGTGTACGAGGCGTCACAGTTAACCCTCTTCCCCAATCAAAATTTTACTTTTTTTAAACCTTGAAAGGACACAAGAAACCACTTAAGAAAAAAGGTCTATATTCTGGAAGGCACAATGAATAAACACAAGCATGTATCAGTCCTTGGGAACCAGTCCACTCCAACATCCGTCCTTGGTGATCCTGTCCACTCCAACATCTGTCCTTGGTGATCCTGTCCGCTCCAACATCTGTCCCTGGTGATCCTGTCCACCCCTGCATGCAGTGTGTGTTTTCCTCGTCGCGGTGGCATCTACCAGCAGGACAATGCAACGTGTCCCACAGCTCGTAGTGTACGTGCATGGTTTAAGAGCACCACGATGAGTTTACCGTGCTCCCCCGATTTAAACTCAATTGGGAATCTGTGGGACCATCTCGATAGGTCTCTTTGCGCTATGGATCGTCAACCCAGAAACCTAGCGCAGGTGGTCATGGCCATGGCACTGGTGTCGGGTGGCTACATATCCATGTCGGTACCTTCCAGAACCTCCCTGACTCTCTTCCTGCACGTCTCGCAGCGGTTTGTGCTGCAAATGGTAGTTATTTAGGCTTTTGACAGGTGGTCACATTAATGTGTTCAAATGGTTCAAATGGCTCTGAGCACTATGGGACTTAACATCTATGGTCATCAGTCCCCTAGAACTTAGAACTACTTAAACCTAACTCGCCTAAGGACAGCACACAACACCCAGTCATCACGAGGCAGAGAAAATCCGTGACCCCGCCGGGAATCGAACCCGGGAACTCACATTAATGTGATTGGGCAGTTATTCAACGGAGTAACGTAAATATAAATGTCATAAAAATTGCAGCAGAGTGCGATATTTGAAGCATGTAATATTGGTTGATACAGCTGAATGCCCAAGAGGTCTCTCCGGAAAAATGAATCACGCAAAAACATGTAAATTTTTGTGGAAGTACAGTCTACCTGCGTACCATTTTCAGATGATGCAGGCACCAGACCTCCCTCTATTCCATTAGCAGCAGTTTCGTCATCAAACTGCTAATGATGCTACTTACCATTCACACATGTTACTCACTAATGAGGCCCACCTCTCTCGCCAGTTACCTTGACAGTTGGAAAATCACATCTGCGATTACAAACGCTCCAAAGTGATTGATTTAAGGCGTCACTAACGAGGTTTTCGGTACTTATCTGGGCTGAAATGGTGCGGAATAATCTTCCACAGTCTGTACTTCTGCCAGCACGCTTTTAACTGGAGCGGCTTACCACCAGGTTCTGCGGGCCACACATACGTGATTGCTGAACATAGTGTCCGTGGTAGACCACAACAACCTCTGGCCTCATAGAGCACCAGCCTATTTCTGCTTCCAGCACAAGAGGGTATTAGTACATATCACTTCTGACGCGCCAGTACTGCCAGCCGCTGCAGGCTAGCGATTCTATGCGATTCAGTCCGGAACCGCTGCTGCTACGGTCGCAGGTTCGAATCCTGCCTCGGGCATGGATGTGTGTGATGTCCTCAGGTTAGTTAGGCTTAAGTAGTTCTAAGTCTAGGGCACTGATGACCTCAGATGTTAAGTACCATAGTGCTTAGAGCCATTTGAACCATTTGAAGCGTCAACGCTATGTTGACTTCAGGCAACAACGGAACCAGTCGCCAGCGCGTTCATGTGATTTAATGCCTTCTGATATACATCTTTTTCTCTTGAGGCATGCAAGTCGTGTGGTGTAAATTACTGCAGTTGCTATCATATATGAAGAAGAAATATGTCGTGATCGACAGAATTGCAATTGGAAGGAAGAGTAACGAATAGATGAAGATACATGATGGAGTGGCCGTTACTGATTATCTTATTTCATAGCCTTGCTTTTATTACTGGACAAGTAATAGCTGTTCCTGCAGTAAATGTCTATGTGTCTTTATTAATAGTCTCTCGCTCTCCTTGTCGAGCCGTTGTTGTATGTGTTCTATTTCGACAAGGCGTGGAATTACTCTCATAGCAGATAAGGCCACACCGTGGTTGGTTAGACTCTAAAACGCATCTGGTTGCTGAGGCTGCGTATGATGCGGTTGGTCGGCTGCTTGGCATTGGCATAAAACAGGCGCGCAGTCAACCTGAATCGAAACTGAAAAACCGGCATTTCGTGGAGCTGCCGTGTCAGATAGCCACCCTCTGTGTTCTGTTTTAAACACTTTGAAGCAAACGGACGTAAGCGCCGGCGTTGTTTTCATCTATGGAATGGGACCTCTAGTGATTAGAATAGGTTCCAGATCAGAAGCAGTCCCTTGTGAAGACAACTGCTTGGCGTCAAAAACATTTCAATAAACGAAAAACAGTTATCTCGCTTACCGAATGGTTCGCAATCATTTGCAGATGCATCATTACTTGAAATGTAGACGCGACTATTGTTGATGTTCGTTGGATAGACCTTGTCTCTTAAGTAGTTTGTTGTCTGCTTTCAAAGTTCAAAAGAGGTTCTGATCAGGGAAGAGGGTTAACCGGGACACCACGACAGTAAACTGATGCACTGGTTGGAATAGCCAGTGAAAATTCATGTAACTGTCAGACCCTATAGAGTACTTGCATATACCGGTATGCACTTCTGGACATTAAAATCGCAACACCACGAAATCAGAGTGCAGCAAACATTAAATGAACATGTAGTGATCTGTGTGCTTCGATATGCAAAGGATCAACATTTCAACGTAACCGTATAAAGTAGCTAGGAATAACATCTGTTCGTAAAGGAAGATTAGACTGCAGATTTCTCAATCGGAAATCGCAAATCAGTGTTATTTCGTATTGAGAAGATCGTCTTTAAGCACATGTCGGAATTGGATAGCGGGAAGAACGTGGCCCATCAAATCTGCGATTAAATCATTCCGCGGCACCGCTTCTCGCTTGTTCAGGATCTCGCGTTTCTCTTGAGGTCCCGGATGTCTATACACTCAACGTCACGAAGTGACTACAGCATGACAAGTCTCTGCACGGGCAGTGCCGCGAGGCCTGGAACACAGTGGACTGTCAGGAGGGCTACCATTCTTGCTGCTTCCCCTGCGGCGGCAGCAGAGAGAGGCGCGCCGGCAGAGATCCGGCCAACGACAACACTGGACACAGCAGTGGTACTACGCTCTCCTTTCAGACGAATCCCAGTTCTACGTTGGGAATCACGATGGACGTATGTGTGTCTGGAGACACCGAGCACAACGAGCCTTATCAGACTGCATGCGTCGCTGTCCATACGTCCCCAGCACCTGGCGTGATTATGTGCTACTCGATAGACAGCAGAGTCAGCTCTGAGTCCAATAATCAAAAATGACTCTGAGCACTATGGGACTTAACTTCTGAGGTCATCAGTACCCTAGAACTTAGAACTACTTAAACCTAACTAACCTAAGGACATCACACACACCCATGCCCGAGGCAGGATTCGAACCTGCGACCGTAGCAGTCGCGCGGTTCCAGACTGAAGCGCCTAGAACTGCTCGGCCACCCCGGCCGGCAGTCCAATAATCGGTAATTTGAAGCAGCCGTTACATTTCTGCGTGACTGTCCCCTGTCGACGAGCTCTCCATGACTTTATAGAACGAGTATTTCAACACGACCTTCCTGAGTACAGAATGTTATTTATTTATTCTTTACAGTTACAAATTATTATCTGACAAACGAAAATAGGCCACAATGATCCCAGTTTCTTGGAGATTAATATATCTTTATTAACTATTAATTCCTCGTACTTAACTAAAAAAATTAAAACAAAAAGAATGCTAATACTATAACTACTTCTGCTACCACAACACTACAATAAAACCCTTAACGAAACGCCCAGTTACTAGTACTACAGTTCCCACTATAGAATCATTTCAGTTGACCGCTACGGTCGCAGGTTCGAATCCTGCCTCGGGTATGGATGTGTGTGATGTCCTTAGGTTAGTTAGGTTTAAGTAGTTCTAAGTTCTATGGGACTGATGACCACTGCAGATAAGTCCCATAGTGCTCAGAGCCATTTGAACCATTTCATTTCTGTTTTTGTACAGTAATTTTGGTGTGTATAAACTATAGATGGTTGTTTGTTTCTCCTACTGGATCCGCCCACATCCCGCCCCGGTCGACAGCCATTGTCTGCTGGATTCCCTGGGCGTAGAGCAGCACTACAGAAGCGTTCCCCCTAGAACAAATAACTCCACGATGCACTGTTACATCTTAGAATCCACACTTCCGTGATCTTGCGTCAACACAATGTTAATTCTTGAGAAAGTATTTCATTCACTGGTCGCGGACCTTAACTACCTTCTCTAAAGATCTGCAGAATATGTTGTCTAGCAAGGACAGCAGCATGCTAACGTGCGGTTGCATGTCTTGTCAAGTCTTCCTTGGCTTTCCTGGTTACTGCCGCTGCAGTATTGTCCAAGATACGTCAGGCTGACCCACTCCTCAGTACAGAGGACGTCCGACTGGTGCCCGGTTCTGCGTTAAAAACATCTGGTAGTAGCCAGCCGCTATGATTGCTGAACTCTGGCAGAGAGTTCATGTAGCGTAGAATGACGTACTCGTTTCTGCCATACAAGCAACTCGATGGCCAGTCTTGTTAAAGCCACTGACGTTGCCAGGGACGACAGATCTGTGCACTATACTCGTATTTCACACCCGGTATACCCCAAAATGACAGACAAATTTAGTGCAGTATTGTTCCTACCACATCGTACATTCTCAAGAAGTAAAATTTCGTTATTTGTTACTCTTTCTGGTGTTGCAGTTTAAATGACCAGAATTGGACCCATAATGTCTTATAGTAGCTTGAGTATCCGCATTTCCCTTTACCTTACGTTTATTTGATATTTCCCTTGTTCGAATCATTGCTAGCTGTGTTCGGCTGCAAACAGAGGCCAACAGCATCCTGCCACGTTATCACGTGTTTCCACTACTCAACGAGTAGAACTTCCCAAAATGTGTTCTTTCAGTGTTTCTAGAAAACAGTTCTTAGACTTCATTTATTGCATAGACTGATAAATTATTATTTACTCGAGTCAGAAACAAATACAGTAAGTGTTAATTACCATTACAAACAAATGAAAGAAACAGTTATCAGGCTACACTACCCTTGACTAAAATCTTGCAGCTTCAACTGCACCCGGTGTCCCAAGGTGAATTTTTCTTCCGTCTTGAATGCAGGACATAGCTGACTGTCCACTAGGTGCATCATGGTCTGTGCTCCTCCGAAGTCAAAGTGTTGGTATCCAAAAGTAAGTGCCATTAATGGGCTTTACTCTTGGACTTCCAGGCTCTAGAAGGAAGGCGATTGCCTAAGCTTCACACGATCCAGCTCTGTTCGTGCCCAAGAAGAAGCGTATCTAAAGGACGAGTCCAGGTAGAGTTATTCTCAAGTCGAGAGATCCACAGTCGCCGGCCTCTGTGGCCGAGCGGTTCTAGGCGCTTCAGTCTGGATCAGCGCTACCGTTACGGTCGCAGGTTCGAATCCTGCCTCGGGCATGGATGTGTGTGATGTCCTTAGTTTAGTTAGGTTGGGTTGGGGTTGGGTTCTTTGGGGAAGGAGATAGCGAAGTCATCGGTCTCATCGGATTAGGGAAGGACGGGGAAGGAAGTCGGCCGTGTCCTTTCAAAGGAACCGTGCCGGCATTTTGCCTGGAGCGATTTAGGGAAATCACGGAAAACCTAAATCAGGATGGCCGGACGCGGGATTGAACCGTCGTCCTCCCGAATGCGAGTCCAGTGTGTTAGTTAGGTTTAAGTAGTTCTAAGTCCTAGGGGACTCATATCCTCAGATTTTAAGTCCAGTAGTGCTCATAGCCATTTGAACCATTCTGATCCACAGTCGTGTTCTTGCTGTAGCTGCTGTTGTTTGCAAGACTCAATTTGTCTTGAGGAAACTTCGTCTCGACTTCAACGTTGGGGATTGTTTTCTGATTAACTAGAACATGCCTATGTAATGGATGATGAGCCTGATTTCCTGATGAGCCTCATTTGTTCTCTCCGCGTTAGCAGCTATTTCACGACGAATAATTGGTGACGTTATGCCTGCGGGCTAGTGGAGTTTTGCAAGTGGCTTGGTTTCAAACAACCTGTAATAAGCCTACAAGTTTCGTTTACAGCCTCGTTGACTATATCTGTGTGGGTAGATTTGTACCAGATTGGGCACTTATATTCTGCAACACTGTAACATGTTGCTAGTTCCTTTGTTCTCTAGGTTTGTAGTCGAGAGCTCCATGTGCTACCACTGATCTTGTGAAGGATATTATTTCTGGCTTCCACCTTCATTCTGATATATTCGCAGTGCTGCTTGTAGGTCAGAGTACGATCCAGAGTGGCTTCCAGACATTTCGCATATGTCGCATCTAGTATTTTTTTTTTTAAATTAGCATTTAGACATCGCCATACATCTTGTTTACTATTTCTATCCATCGCCATGTGATGTCAAGTTTCGACGTGGCTGAGTGTGCTAAAGACGAAGCTCACACAGTTGTGTTTTAAATGGGTTCGGACGAAGTTGACTGTTAGAGTAATAGACACTCAGGTTCCTCAATGCGTCTGTCACGTGAGCTTCAATATCTTCAAAGATTTCACTCGCCTGTACAGTGCTATCGCGACGTAGTCGTCATTGAGTACTGCACAATGATTCGAAGTGAAGCGAGTCGTTGTTGCAAAGGAGGCTACGAATAGTGAGAAGCAATGCTCCCCGTATTTTCAGTTCCCCTGAACTGCTGGTTCTCAGACAGCCACCTTGCGTAGGCCTGGAAGATATCACGAGCGGAAACTGCAAGGTGTAGCGGCGCGGTCTTTTCCCAAGCAGTCGTGCGATCTGCCGGAAGCCGGTCACGAAGTACAGTACTACACTTTACTTTTTGCTTCGCGCGATTCAGCTCGCACACTAACGCGGTCACTTTTCTAAAGACCATCTCCAATTTACACGAGAGAGCTAAGTACATTTGCTCGTCACGGTGAACAAGCAAATTCGACATAAGGCTTGCCGGACGAGAGCTTGCTCAGCGTTTGGCATTGCCCGACGAGTCTGCCTCTCCTGCTTTGCTCAGAGTTTTCTGCCTACCATTTTCGAGGAAACATAGGCAGAATTTCTGGTGGCTGAGTGGTGGGGCGCGGAACTCATATAGGAAGGACGGCGTTTTAATTGCGCGTGCAATCACCCTTATTTACGTTTTCAGTGGTTTCCATAACATCGATTACGGCAAATGTCACCATGGTTTCTTGGCAAAGGACACGGCCGATTCTCATCTTCACCCTTGCCCAATCCGGGCTTTTGTTCCGTCCCTAATGACATCGTCGTCAATGGGAAGTTGAACCTCAATCTTCTTTCATTTTCCTATTAAACAGAGATTTATTCCCAACGAAGCAAGGAGAGCACGGCAGAGTAGCACACGGAAACAGAGCATTCCTCGCCAAAATAACTCTACTACTATCATACGTACGCCTTAATTTGAATAAACAATATCGGAGCAAGTACGTCAAAATGTTAAAATGGCTCTAATCACTATGGGGCTTAACATCTAAGGTCATCAGTCCCCTAGACTTAGAACTACTTAAACCTAAGGACACCACACACATCCATGCCCGAGGCAGGGTTCGAACCTGCGACCGTAGCAGCAGCGCGGTTCCAGACTGAAGCGCCTAGAACCGCTCGGCCAGAGCGGCCGGCAAGTACGTCTAGAGCATAAGGCTGTACGTAAGCGAATCGTGGACTATGGGAAAACAAGGAAATAAGAGACTCGAAGCGTTTGACGTGTTACAGACGGATGTTTAAAATTTAGTGGACCGATAAGAGGTGGCGAGGTTCTCCGCAGCATCTGAGAGGAAAGGGATATGTGGGAAATATTGGCCAGATCGAGGGACAGAAGGGAACGACTTCCATGGAACTATATGGAGCTATAGAGCGAAAAAACTATTGGGGTTAGAACTGTTTGCCAGAACGGAACTCTAATCCGGAAACTTTGTGTTTCCTGGCAACTCCTCTACTGTCCGTGCTATCGAGGCACGATTCATGACCCAGACTTATAGCTGTACCGGTAACTCTCTCCTAATTCCCAAACTTCGCCGAAATTCTCCTACATACCTTGCGGGACTAGCATTTATGAAAGAAAAGATACTGCGAAAAAATGACTTAGTCATGGCCTTGGATACTGCTTCCAGAATTAGCTACTCTTCTGCAGCAGAGAGTGCAGTCTCTGTTGCAGAGTGAAAATTCATTACGGAGGTTGGTTCAAATGGTTCAAATGGCTCTGAGCACTATGGGACTTAACATCTGTGGTCATCATTCCCCTAGAACTTAGAACTACTTAAACCTAACTAACCTAAGGACATCACACACATCCATGCCCGAGGCAGGATTCGAACCTGCGACCGTAGCAGTCGCGCGGTTCCGGACTGAGCGCCTTACCGGAGGTTGGAATATACCGAACAAAGAATGAAGGACGTTGGGTGCCAGTGCTACTCTGAGACGAACCGATGATGTCTCAAAAACAGTTACACACCAAACACAGATTACATACAATCAAGTGACGTCCGGGTGTCGTAACAAAGAACGAAGTAAGAACACAATTGTCGCATCAGCCATACAGTCCGCCCGAAATCACCATCGGCGAGAGTGTGTAGTGAAAAAACCAGCCCAGTATTCCGAAGCACTGAGCAGACAAAAAGAGCGGACACCTGTGTTCAGTGGGTAGAGCCTGAGTCACGGCGGATGCCTCGTTCCTTCTGTGAGTTTGCCTGGCAATAGGCGCCCCTGTACAGAGTTGGTTCCCATGATTTCCACCGGGTAATCCGATTCGCTACCAGGTCGGGCAAAATGACGCACATGTTTTAAAATAGCACCGCTGAAACACCGAGTCAATTGTCTCCTTCCTTGTAATGCAGATCTACCGTCCACGTCCGTGAAGAGGTCGGACAGAAGCGGGCCATCCTTGCTTAGTTTAAGAAAAATTTACGTACAATACATTCTTAATGAAACATTATTCCCCATTATTCCACAAAAAATTATTCCCCAGTTATCTCGTGTGTTCTTTGCCTCTGCGTGGAAGATCAGTAGGAGTAGCAGGCGTACAGATGATGCGCTGTCGACATCGATGTTATTAGAGAGTAGTACAGTAACGCGGAGAATACAAACGATTCGTGCGGAATCCACAGGGAGCCAAACTACTGTTCAGACTAATCCTGAACTGGACCGGTTGCCCGTGTCGTAGAACAATCATACAAGCCCTGCGGAACAGACAAAAGCTTTAACGTAAACACGGCAAAATTTTCATTTCTTTTCTTCAGCGCAATGTTAAAGAAAAATGTCAAAAAATAATGTGCCTTTGAAATTCGTTCTTCACCTATTCCAATTCCACAAGGTTCGGACTTAGGTTCATTGCTGTTGTGTCTGACGCTCCATTTAATACGATAGAAGACTGTGAGTTTTTTCGCAGACGTCTCTGGGATTACAATCAGTCCTAACAGGCACAAAATAATAAAAACATAGTAACTAATTTTTGATAGATATATTAATTGATTTTACCCTTCGCTTTGAAAAAAAAAAGACGACGTTCATTTATTCACATGAACAGATTCAAACGTAACAAATGCCGGCAGTCAGAAAAGTATAACATTTCTGTATATGTGATGAAACTTTGAACCGAAGAAACAATTCTGGCACATTTGAAGATATACATTTGTATATCAGGAAATGGAAGAGGATGTAGATGAAGATGAAATGGAAGATACGATACTGCGTGAAGAATTTCACAGAGCACTGAAAGACCTAAGTCGAAACAATGCCCTGGGAGTAGACAACATTCCATTAGAACTACTGACGGCCTTGGGAGAGCCAGTCCTGACAAAACTCTACCATCTGGTGAGAAAGATGTATGAAACAGGCGAAATACCCTCAGACTTCAAGAAGAATATAATAATTCCAATCCCAAAGAAAGCAGGTGTTGACAGATGTGAAAATTACCGAACTATCAGTTTAATAAGTCACAGTTGCAAAATACTAAAGCGAATTCTTTACAGACGAATGGAAAAACTAGTAGAAGCCGACCTTGGGGAAGATCAGTTTGGATTCCGTAGAAATGTTAGAACACGTGAGGCAATACTGACCCTTCTAGATTAAGGAAGGGCAAACCTACGTTTCTAGCATTTGTAGACTTAGAGAAAGCTTTTGACAATGTTGACTGGAATACTCTCTTTACAATTTGTACAGAAACCAGATGGCAGTTATAAGAGTCGAGGGACATGAAAGGGAAGCAGTGGTTGGGAAGGGAGTGAGACAGGGTTGTAGCCTCTCCCCGATGTTATTCAATCTGTATATTGAGCAAGCAGTAAAGGAAACAAAAGAAAAATTCGGAGTAGGTATTAAAATCCATGGAGAAAAAATAAAAACTTTGAGGTTCGCCGATGACATTGTAATTCTGTCAGAGACAGCAAAGGACTTGGAAGGGCAGTTGAACGGAATGGATAGTGTCTTGAAAGGAGGATATAAGATGAACATCAACAAAAGCAAAACGGGGATAATGGAATGTAGTCGAATTAAGTCGGGTGATGCTGAGGGAATTAGATTAGGAAATTAGACGCTTAAGTAGTAAAGGAGTTTTTCTATTTGAGGAGAAAAGTAACTGATGATGGTCGAAGTAGAGAGGTTATAAAATGTAGACTGTCAATGGCAAGGAAAGCGTTTCTGAAGAAGAGAAATTTGTTAACATCGAGTATAGATTTAAGTGTCAGGAAGTCTTTTCTGAAAATATTTGTATGGAGTGTAGCCATGTATGGAAGTGAAACATAGACGATGAATAGTTTGGACAAGAAGAGAATAGAAGCTTTCGAAATGTGGTGCTACAGAAGAATGCTGAAGATTAGATGGGTAGATCACATAACTAATGAGGAAGTATTGAATAGGATTGGGGAGAAGAGAAGTTTGTGGCACAACTTGACTAGAAGAAGGGATCGGTTGGAAGGAGATGTTCTGAGGCATCAAGGGATCACCAATTTAGTAATGGAGGGCAACGTGGAGGGTAAAAATCGTAGAGGGAGACCAAGAGATGAATACACTAAGCAGATTCAGAAGGATGTAGGTTGCGGTAGGTACTGGGAGATGAAGAAGCTTGCACAAGATAGAGTAGCATGGAGAGCTGCATCAAACCAGTCTCAGGACTGAAGACCACAACAACAACAACATTTGTATTTCCTATGAACTGAAGTCTTCAAAACAGGGAAAAAAAGGTTAATATATTTCGTCTATTTTCATTTGGTAGTACTGTGTGGTGTAATATTCTGGAATAGCACACATTTCATAAAAGGAAATTTAATCCGATAAGGCGTACCGTAATGATGATATATGTTGCAGATACACGATCATATAGTCTATATTTGTTTCAGAGCACTAAGTGTTTAACGGCAGCTTCACAAAATATATAATACATAACGCAACCAGCCACAAAAAAATTTAAAATATTTTATTTCATTGCCATAATCGGCTAGCGGCTACAATGCCCATCTTCAAAAAAATGGTTCAAATGGCTCTGAGCACTATGCAACTTAACTTCTGAGGTCATCAGTCGCCTAGACTTAGAACTAATTAAACCTAACTAAACTAAGGACATCACACACATCCATGCCCGAGGCAGGATTCGAACCTGCGACTGGAGCGGTCTCTCGGCTCCAGACTGTAGCGCCTAGAACCGCACGGCCACTCCGGCCGGCGCCCATCTTCAGATGACTAACGTTTCCGAAAGACATAGCATTATTGTTAATTAAATTCGTAGCGTCCATGGCTACTGCCTTATCGGCATCTTTAATGAATAAGTGTTACTTAATGACGACAAGTCAGAATTGGCTTTCATAAACTGAAACAGCAAGGGAAGGAGTTACCATGCCCCGGCGAAGAAAAGATCCTGCAACATCTCTGCAGAGAATTTGCAACATCGTCACGGAAGCCCGAGCAGTTGTACGGGAGACAACTGGTGCCAGGCGCATTGCGATCAGCACAGCTTGAACGTTTCCTTTAAAAATTCTTTTCGCTCCAACTTTTTGAGCTTGTGCCGACTTGGTTGGTTGGTTATGACTTTGATGTTGTTTAGCTTTGATGACTGTGCTTTTCCGGCTGCGAGAAAAACCAAATGTATCCGCCTGTTAAAATTCAACATGAATTTGGCCCTGTTTTATAATCTCTCCTATAATTGCAAACTGATTAAATTCTGAACTTTACAATTAATCTCTTTAATTATACAAAGTGGTCCCTGTGCGTTAATGATCTTCCTTATAATGCTCTCCATGAAATGGTCCTTGTGCTTTGATAATTTTCGTAGCAAACTGTTCCTGAAATGAAAATATCTTACCTCGTAATATAAGTGCTTGGAAACGCGGAGCTTGCTGTTCTCTGAGCGCCAGCTGCAGTTTGCTAACTACAGATGCTGTGAGATTAGTGTAATGCTTCAGGCAACAAGTAAACTACTTTATACACATAATTGTGCGAGACACTGCTTTAAATAAAAATTACTTGGATCGAGGACGTGGACAAGGCTTTTAGGTGAAATATTTCTTTAACAAACGGTTTTTTAAATTATCTGACGTATTATTAATTGTATGACATTCATGTAACAACACTCATTAACATCGACAAAGGTCAATACTGCTACCAAACTCTTACTCTCAGAAATGTTAGACAAATCATTAATAAACATGGAAAGTACCTTACAGTGAAAATTACTCAGTCTTCAATGAAAATTTTAAACTTCACTGAGACGGATGTCAAATTCAACAAACTTCTCGCGACTACAGTGCCAATAAAAAAATATTACCTTGATTCCTCTTCATACTGTTTTCATTCTAAATCACTTACCAAATCCTTCTCCTCTGTTGCACAATATACAAACACAATCATTTTACTCAAACACAAATGGACTTAATGTTACGTCTACATTGCCACGAGTCCTCTTCTCGACGCCTGTCTCACTACTCCTGGAACGATAAACTCCCGCGCTCCTCGGTGCCAAGCAGCGATGATGAACCAGATACATCTTCCAGAGACAGAACTACTCTGACCAAAGACTGCGCGCGAATGGTAAGCGATTCCAAATTGTCGCTTAGCGTCTGAGACGTCCATAGTACGTACAAATTCTAGAAATGCAAATAACATACTCACAGTAGACCTGTTTCACGCTGACTGAACACAGCGGTAGTTTACAGGAGAACACGTGACTTAGTGTTTATTTAGAACAGCCAAAGAGATCGATCCAGGCCAGAGGTTGGTTTCGGAAATGGTTATTAAAGACTGAAAACAATAACACCAAACAGACTCTTTATGCGAAACATCGTTCGTAAGCGAGTCAGTTTCTGACATTTTCTTCTATTCATCGTGCAAAATTCGTTATGGAAGATGCTCGATAAGCAAGATTCGACCGTAATTAAAAATAAAAATGTGGTGGGCCGAATACCGTGGTTTTTTGGCCCGTTACCGCAGGCCGGAGTGATGGTGTTCGCGGGCCGATGTTTGGTCTGCGGGCCGTAGTTTGGTGATCTCTGCAATAGAACATTACAGTCAAAAGCGGTAGCAATGGTCCATTAAAATTGTTTGGATGGTTTTTGAAAGATCTGACGACGCCCACTGGCCTGATTCTAGCGGGCAGCATTACGGTGGCAGCTGTGACCCGTTGAACAAAAGCTGAGTCACGTGACAATGGCCACGTGTGCCCGTAAAGTAGTCTCCACCTGTCGGCAGACAGGAAGTCGTGCAAAGCATTCGCCCGAAACAACGTACACAGAGTGAGTATTCCAGACCGTGGCTCCAGTATGGCAAGCAGACAGCTACCCACCTGGGCCGAGCCGACTGCACAGTTCAGTGACACAGGCGAGCAGCACTCGTACGTGACAAGGGCACGGGCGGGTGTGCACGCCATACTCCGCACTGGGGAGCGTGAAGACACGCGCATCCGGAGGAGCAATGCGGCCTACTGCTCACGCAGACGTCTGTCGTGGCGCCTCCAGTGTCGCACAGAAATAAGTGCACGTGAACGAGGACGGCCTCTGGTAATGAATTACGTTGCTACTTTTCATCAAAATTCAGAGTGTCTGTCCAATTGCCTTTACAGTTATTCGAGGTTTCCTGGATTAGAGAACAGCGTTTGTATCCAGCATAAAATTCTAGTTTGAGTTCATACATCTCGTATTATACTTTGAGTCTTTGCTGAGGGGTCCATAGTACGTACAAATTCCAGAAATTTAAATAACATTCTCCCACTAGACCTGTTTCAAGCTGACTGAATACAGCATCGTCGGAGCTCCTACTTAACACAGCGGTAGTTTATAGGAGAACGCGTGACTCAGTGTTCATTTACAACAGTCAAAGAGACTTCACAGTTTTACGAACTTGAATTCGTACGGAAGGAGAGACACACAGCAGTCAGTCGTAATCCAATTAGTGTCTATTACACTTGCAAATCTAGCCACAGGAAAGTGCCAAGTGCTTGGTGTAAAGAATGTAATTCGACTGAAATTTACCAAAAATACTTGTTCGAATATAAAGAGTGGCTTCACTATGAAAAAGAAAAAAGGCAGTTACCAAAATATATAGCCGAGGTAGTAATTATCGAAAGAACATTTTTTGTTACGTTATTGATAAAAGTCGATCTTTTGATATTTTTTTCTCACCTTCTAGAAAATACTTCCTTTCCAATAAGAAGAATCGTGTGATTTTGCATGAACAGTCTTCACCGCTCTCTGAACACTTTCTGTGAGATACGGTGATAGATGGCTATGGTGACAGAAAGATGTTTGTCTCGTTCTTGTCAAATACACTGTGCACCATAGCCGATCAAACATAGTGCTTAGCGCACTGCAGTTCGGTAATTGTAAACACCTTGAAAACACAGTTTTGTAGGTAGAGATGTCAGTGCTTCACCACCGACGTACATCTAACTTCTGTTTTCCTTTGTTTCAGGTAAGCCGCAATGGATGAGGAACGTGACGCCGCGCTGCAGCAACGTGCAGCCATCGAATTCTTCTACTCTTCTACAAATTCTGGGGTAACCAAGCAACAACTATTCGTAGTAAGCTGTTACCGCTCTATGGAGACATCAAAGTGAACTGCAGTAAGTGTTTCGAGGGCTGCAGAGGTTTCGGCATGGTCACTGTATGATCGAATACCAGCCGTTTACAGATGAACTGTCAATTCTGACAACGATAAAAACGAATGACTTACTAATGAGCTATTCCCAAATGACATGTACATCATCACGAGGCAGCCCACAGAGCACTCAAGTATAGCAAAAGGACGTGTGCTAGCGTCAATCTAATGACTGGAATGAAACTCGGAAGTTACATTTCGATTCTTAAAGCAATGTATCTCGGCGTCGACAGATTCTGTAACATACAGACGCGGTATTATTTGAAGATCATAAGGGCATGAATGTTGTAGAATTTCTCTAATTCGGAACGAGGTTACCTAAGAACAGTATTCTTCGTCTCTGGACAAAATACATCGAAAAAGAGGCCGGACTTACACGCAAGGGACTTCCGTAACATCACCACAACGCAAGACTGATTGCTGCACCTACTGCAGTGCAAAGGTTTGGCCAACCAGGGTGGGACCGTAGAGCCATAAACCATACAAAGTCCAACTGAGCATCATTATATATTTTTATCTGTTTGGGCAGCTGAAGGCTTTTAATGTAAACAGCTTCGAAATAATATCGAGTAGATTATGTCTGTGAATAAGTGATGCAATGAAAAACTTCAACAGTTTTACGAACTTGCATTCGAATGGAACAAGAAGCACATAGCAGTCAGTGGCAATCCAATTAGTTTTTATTGTACTTGAAAATCTAGATTTCGCCTATAAATAAACGTCTTCAGTGCATTTTTGTTATAATTCAACAGGCTCGTGGCATTTCATGTCATCACATTTTCTTCCAGATGTAGATGCAGAAAATATGGTGAATGAATTGGCGCGAGTCTGTTGAGTTATAACGAAAATGCACTGAAGATGGCTATTTACAGCCGAAATATAGATTTGCAAACATAAGAAAAACGAATGGGGTTGCGACTCACTTTTGTGTGCCGCTCCTTCCATACAATCTACGGTCACTGTGCACAACGGTTCCTGATGGTATCAAAATTGGTTAGCTTGCATTAGTGTCATGTAAACAAATGGTTCAAATGGCTCTGAGCACTATGGGACTTAACATCTATGGTCATCAGTCCCCTAGAACTTAGAACTACTTAAACCTAACTAACCTAAGGACATCACACAACACCCAGCCATCACGAGGCAGAGAAAATCCCTGACCCCGCCGGGAATTGAACCCGGGAACCCGGGCGTGGGAAGCGAGAACGCTACCGCACGACCACGAGATGCGGGCGTCATGTAAACAAAGATGGCCGCAACGCAGTGAATAAAACAGATCGTATAATGGACAAATATAGACGGATCAATGCTTATACCTATAAAATTTCATTTTCCCAACAAATGCTTGTGAAAGGTAAATTAGGAAGGTAAATGAGAAGGGAATTTGAAATCTAAAACAAGTACCTAAGTTCTGTAACTTAGATGACAACAGAGATCTGATGGACATTGCAGGAAGAATGCAAAAGATCAGAAAAGCCTTCAGAGTAACAAACAAAAAAAATTAATCAACAATCAGCTTAATACAGACACACCGAGCGAGGTGGCGCATTGGTTAGCACTCCGGACTCGCATTCGGGAGGACGACGGTTCAAATCCGCGTCCGGCCCTCCTGATTTAGGTTTTCCGTGATTTCCCTAAATCGCTTCAGGCAAATGCCGGCATGGTTCCTTTCAAAGGGCACGGCCGACTTCCTTCCCCCATCCTTCCCTAATCCGATGGGACCGATGACCTTGCTGTTTGGTCTCCTCTCCCCAAATCAACCACCCAACCAACAGATTGTCAAAGTATTTAGATGTAACGTTTTCGACTATGTTTAGGGGTCTGCACCATTGCTGATATTCGTGGCTATACGTATATGCGGATATCCGCAATAAGAACTACTTTGCAGTTAAAATTTAATGGCAGTGGCAGTGTGATGAATTTCGCTTATTTACATTACAGGGTAATTATTATTGTCTCAAGTCACCATTACTATCCTTTTGGAATAGAGTAACACCATATGGCTTCAATGGGCAATGTCCTGGACTCAATAGATGCGTTGTTCACCACTGCAACGCCCTTCTTCATGATTTACCGTACACTTGCACGGGCATCCCGTTTTCTTCGTACCAGCAGTTGTCTTTCGTCTGACCCATTCCTGTTTCGTTTGCAGTGGCATCAGCCATCCATGCAATTACCGAAAGCTACCCGAAAGCTTTTCTAGAATACTCCGTCTATTAGAATCTTCGCTTCATCGCCTGACAACTATTCGTGTATCACATACGTCACAAATAATGTTCAGTATAAAACTAGTGAATCTATCGACGTTTGTCTCAAATATATCTGTAAGAAGAAAAGCAATAGTTATCACATTGAGAAGCGTAGCAGTTAATATGTTTTTAACATTATAGTGAAAGAATGTACGTTTAATTAATGAACTATACGAATAACTTTAAACAGTAGGTATGCAATGTGTGACAATAACTCGTAATACGACTTTATTTGAGTTCCCAATGTTACAGAAATGTTACGCAGAAAATTTCACAAATCTGTTTCATTTACTACGGTAGAAGCTTGTCACTTACAGAATGTATCAAGAATATGACTGATTATGTTGTATTAGTCCGCAGCTCCTGGTCTCGCGGTAGCGTTCTCGCTTCCCGAGCACGGTGTCCCGGGTTCGATTCCTGGCGGGGTCAGGGATTTTCACCTGCCTCGAAATGACTGAGTGTTGTTGTGTCGTCTTCATCATCATCATTCATCCCAATTCCGGTCGGAGTAAGGCAATGGCAAACCACCTCCACTAGGACCTTGCCTAGTACAGCGGTACGGGCCTCCCGCATCGTTCCCCTACGCTCTGTCACGGAGTATTGAGCTTCATCATCATCATCATCATCATGTTGTATTAATATGTGGTCACCTACTTTCGTAGTCAGTGGATCAGAAATTACGTTGTCTGACCTCAGGATACGAGAACTTACGTCAGGGCCAATCACCGTTAGAGGTCCGTTGTACGGCACAGATTAAAATGGTTTATAAAATTTTATTACCCACAAATGGGGAAAAAAGACTTACGACTGCGGATCAGGATGTCGCTTCTCTTATCCGTTCAGACCTCTATGAACTACTGTGAATAAAATGGACATGCGAAAACAGAAAAGGAAAATTTAGATGAAATATTGTGGACTTGCTGAAGAGCCTCAATAGCTTTCTGGATTGAGAGACAATCCAGTTTCTTAAGTTCTAGAAGAAATAAACAAAAGAAAGAACATTGATTAACACCTTGCAGACGAAAAAACCTAACCTAGTTCGACAGAGGCTTCTACTCGCCACTGCAGTGGGTTCTGAGCGCGCTTGAGTCCACCACACATAGTCAGTACAGTATTCAAATGTTTCCACAAAGCCCAAAAAGAGATGGGTCATTACTGACATGTTTGAGGATGACATCTGACCAGTTTATATTCTCCTCTGTGAATGATTTCAGTTATGTCTTGTAACTAGAGGTGGATACACAACATGTCAAACTGTTTCCCCAAGATATTACGCTCATGGCTGAATGACTTTGTTTCTTTGTTCTTATTTTATTCATTCAAAAAAGGTGATGCTCTGGCACCAGAAAATAAGTGTTCTTCAACCGTACAGTTGTTTTTAAAAACCTCGACGTAGTTAAAACTAACACTAAAAGTCGAAAGAACAAACATGATGTTGTCACATAACCAAAACCAAGTCCAAATTCGAAGGCAGGGTTGTCAATGATGTACAGCACTCAGCACAGGAAGCACGTTTATTACTGCCAGCAACGTACAGCCAGACCTAAACTGAAATGCTTTGCGGAGAGAGCAGCTATTTATACAAACATGTTAGTATTTATACAGACATCGATTATACCAGAACATTAAAAATCACAAGCATAAGATATTTCAAGAACCTTCCAGAATTGATAAATACAAAAAAGCAGACTATTGCTGGTGGTCGAGTTTGAACTGGCGACTCATCGCACGTCCGCGACGCTAATACTACACTACACTATGCTACACTGATTGCACCCGGCAATTGTTAAATTCTGAGATCTTCATAATTCTCATGGTTCTTCATGGTTCTCATGGCGATAGCTAATGTGCTGGAGGATGGTGATGAGACTTTAGTACGTTAGCTGGAAGACGACGTTCAGAGACTGTATGACCAGCAACAGCTACACAGGTGGTTGAAATGGCATCAAGAGATGATGATAAGGAAAGTAAAAACGGGACATAGGCGGTGAAATCATGTAGCGGATTGGAAATGGGAATTTGTCAAGTTTTATTCCGAGGAATGGGGTAATGGGAGAGAGTCCAGTTTTACTCGTGAGCGTCTTTCGTGTATCTAGGAGGGATAAAGTGAAATATGTATGGTTCTGAGAACATGCACCGGTTCCATTCCGGTGAAATATGGAATGAGCAGCTGAAGTGATTTTTATAAAGTATAGAGTATCACTCAAATGGAGGAACAATTGGAGGACATTTGTGAAAAACGGAATATGTCTGTTCTGCTGAGTATGGGACGTAAGAGAACTGATAGGGTGGAATGGTGAGTCTTTGGGAAGGATGGGGACAGTCATTTTTGGTTTTGTGGGAAGGCTTTTGTTGTTTTGCAGTTCCAGGCGTAGGTAGGGTAAGATGGGAACTGAAATTTAAGGCACAATACTTGGTATTTACCAATAAAAAAGAAAGAAAGAATTATCAAATCACACTACTACCCCGGAGTCGCAAGTAGAAGATCGGTGCAAGATGCAGGGCATAATTGACAATTCAATAGGTGTTTCATGTTCTGCGCTTCTGCGCAGTCATAGTTAGTGGAATCCACGGGGTAATTACATTGCTGAAGATTACTCCTAGACCCTCTAACTCCATAACAAGACGTTTGAGTGATCCCCAAACGATCCAATTCTGTTAATTTCCAGGTGGGACGGTTTGCAAAGGGAGAGACTACGTATAGCTACTATGGTGTCGAGACAACCACTATTTCCTTGCCATAGGTGCAGTTGTTTGCAAAACTGAAAGAATCGTGACATTAATCTTGAAGCTGCTGGAACGTGCCTACATAGTGGATAATTTTCCCGATGAGCCTGATTTGTTCTCTCCGCGTTGGCATCTACTTCAGGATGAATATGTGGTCGCGCTGCCCCTGAGAGCTGGTAGGGTTTTACAAGTGGCGTAAGTTTGAAACAACCTGTAATAAGCCTATACGTTTCGTTTAGCGCTTTGTCAACTATAATGGCGTGGGTTGATTTGTAACAGACTGGGCACGTACACTCTACTGTAACATATTGCTAGTGCCGCCGTTGTCAGGGTTTGTGGTCGAGAGGCTCATGTACTTCAGTGATCTTGTGAAAGATGTTATTTCTGGCTTCCACCTTCATTCTCGTATCTCGCAATGCTGCTTGTACGTCAGAGTACCACCTATAGTGACTTCGCCGCGCGGGATTAGCCGAGCGGTTTCAGGCGCTGCAGTCATGGACTGTGCGGCTGATCCCGGCGGAGGTTCGAGTCCTCCCTCGGGCATGGGTGTGTGTGTGTTTGTCCTTAGGATAATTTAGGTTAAGTAGTGTGTAAGCTTAGGGACTGATGACCTTAGCAGTTAAGTCCCATAAGATTTCACACACATTTGAACAATTTTTATAGTGACTTCCGGATAGTTTTTATCGTGCGTATTTACTAATTGTATCCCATGCCATAATATAAGTTTGCCAAGTGCCTGTCGCGCTCAAGATGAAACGCATACAGTTATGTTTTAGCAGGATAGGGACGTAAATAGACACTCAGCTCCATCGGGCGTCAGGTGGGCTTCAACATTGTCAAAAGGTTTCCCATGTCTTGCTAATTCCATATCATTAGCATAAAAAGAACTCTTCGTGTTCGCCGGAAGCAGCTCGTCACTGGTATCGATAACATTGGTGAAAGAACACTTCCTTGAGATTCCGTGGAGGCAGCTAAGTGATTTGAGTGAACGACTACGTGATTGTGATCATGTACACTGAGGTGACAAAAGTCATGGGATAGCGATAGCACATATGCAGATGGCGGTACTATCGCGCACAGAAGACATAAAAGGGCAGTGCATTGGCGGAGCTGTCATTTGTACTCAAGTGACTCATGTAAAAAGGTTTCCGACGTGTTTATTGCCGCACGACGACAATTAACAGACTTTGAACGCGGAAGGGTCGTTGGAGCTAGGCGCATGAGACATTACATTTCGGAAGTCGTTAGGAAATATCATATTTAGAGATCCACAGTGTCAAGAGTGTGCCAAGAATACCAGATTACAGGCATTAAATCTCAAAGCGGACAACCCAGTGGCCGACGGCCTTTACTTAGCGACTGAGAGCAGCGACGTCGACATAAAGTTGTCAGTGCTAACAGACAAGCAACACTGCGTGAAATAACCACAGAAATCAATATGGGGCGTGCAAAGAACGTATCCGTTTGCACAGTGCGGTGAATTTTGGCATTAATGGTCTATGGCAGCAGATGACCGAGGCGAGTGCCTTTGCTAACACCACGACATCGTCTGCAGCGCCTCTCCTGGGATGGTGGCCACATTCATTTGACCCTAGACGACTGGAAAATTGTGCCTCGTCAGATGAGTCTCGATTTCAGTTGGTAAGAGCTGATGTTAGGGTTCGAGTGTGTCGGAGCCCCCACGAAACCGTGGACCCAAGGTGTCAATGAGGCACTCTGAAAACTGTTGGTTGCTCCATAATGGTGTGGCTCTGTTTAGGTAGAACGGACTGTCCCCTCTGGTCCAATTGAACCGATCATTAGCTGGAAATGGTTGTGTTCGGCTACCTGGAGACTATTTGCAGCCATCCCTGGAGGACAATGCGCCATGTCACTGGGTTACAATTGTTCGCCGCGCGGTATTAGCCGAGCGGTCTGGGACGCTGCAGTCATGGACTGTGCGACTGGTTCCGGCGGAGGTTCGAGTCCTCCCTTGGGCATGGGTGTGTGTGTTTGTCGTTACGATAATTTAGGTTAAGTAGTGTGTAAGCTTAGGGACGGATGACCTTAGCAGTTAAGTCCCATAAGATTTCACACACATTTGAACATTTATGATTGTTCGCGATTGGCTTGAAGAACATTTCGGACAATTCGAGCGTCCGGCATCATACCCACAAACATTTATGGAGCATAATCGAAAGGTAAGTTCGTGCACAAAATGTTGCATCGGTAACACATTCGCAGTTATGGACGGTTATAAAAGCAGCATGGCTCAGTATTTCTGCAGGGAACTTCCAACGACTTGTTGAATCCATGTCACGTCGAGATGCCGCAATTCGCCGGCCAAAAGGAGGTCAGACACGATGACTTTTTTCACTTTAGTGTGCAGTGTGCGATCTGTATAAGTCTTTAAGTACTCACCCACATGTGACCATTGCTTCATAGAGCTCATTTATCATTTTCCGATAGTGAATATTGGACAGCCTTGCCAATAACCGAACTGCCGTAATGCGCAACCGTCACGTTGACGGAGCCGGCGCGGCGCCAGAACCAGACGTCTCGGGAGCGACGCCCGCGGCCCTCGCGGCCAGCCGGCCAGTGAAAGCAGCGCAGCGGATTACGGCGCTGTTTGCGTCAGCCGCTGCCGTGACATCACGCAGCCGCTCACCGCCACTCCAGGATTTCCGACTACTTCCACAGAACCTGCTGAACCCCTTTAACTAACAATTACGAGAACCACACGACTTTCGCTTACCTGTCGCCGTTCTTATCCCACAGTGCCTTAGACCTCCCTTACGTATTAAAAATGGCTCTGAGCACTATGGGACTTGGCATCTGAGGCCATCAGTCTCCTAGAACTTAGAACTACTTAAACCTAACTAAGGTAAGGACATCACACACATCCATGTCCGAGGCAGGATTCGAACCTGCGACCGTAGCGGTCGCGAGGTTCCAGACTGAAGCGCTTAGAACCGCTCGGCCACACCTACGTATTAAAGAGGCTGCCACCATGTAACACGGCATCCACGCACGACAGCTACGAGTATGAACATCAACAATCCATTGTAAATTGCCACCACGCTCTCCTTTCCTTTGTTTGAGAATCTCTAGCCATCGAAACACGTGCCACATGCGTGACTGTGTGCAACCTGTCCTCAACATCACAAAAACTCAGAGCAGTGGCATAGTAGCGGGGAAGTAATACGTTTGAGAATCTCAAATACTGCAGAGACATACACCTTTATTTCGTCCCATAAAAAGTGCAATTTGTAGCACTGGTTGTTAATAGGTGTTCAGATCAAATATCGACTCAATTAATTTCAGTTCCATCATGCAACGGCATTAACCCTAGATTACTAAGCCTTTGTCAAATTAACGATTGCAGTAGGGTATAAAACAGGACATTTTGTACTTGATTTGGTACGTCACATACCACTAGAGATCTAATAATGATTAACTAATGCACAACCTATAAACTACGACTTCCTTTGAATTAAGGGTGGAGTAGTAAACTTTACGATGGTTTGGTAGCAATGTAATATTTTTCTCCCTTTAATGTTCTAGGGTTAATACACACATTGACGACATATCGAGGCAAACCAACATCGCTTGCGCTTGTATGTGATGAAGACACTTAACATTGATAATGTCATCTCTCTTGGACGCCAACATCGCTTGCGTTTGTATGTGATGGAGACACTTAATATTTATAATGTCATCTCTCTTGGACGCCTATGTGCTACTTACGACAATTCTGTAAGGCCTGCGTGTTATAGGCAACTATTAATATCACCATTGTTTGCCTTGATGTTGTAACCTATATGTGTCCTAAGATCCGATGATGGCGGTTTTAGTTTCGCCGAAATCGGTAGTCATGGAATAAAAAGAATTACTGCGATCTTGGCTACCAGTTTATTGTTTTAATATATGGAGAATTTAACACTTTGCTATGAACTCTATGCACCTAAAAAATTTCGCAGACAAAACATTTTTGGAACAGCAACACTTTCTTTATGCTAAACTACGATGGTAAAATTTCTATGCACAGGACAAATGATTATAAAATCGATTGCCCACAAATGAAATTTTGTTGCAAAAGAGACAAAAGATGTTTTAGCATCATACAGATCGAATGGTAAAAAGAGACGTTGCAAGAACAACGAAACGTTGGCAACAACTACCCCTGTGACCGAACCAGGTGAATCGTCTATTTCTTTAAGGAAGAAGAAGAAAAAATCGAGAGCTGGTGACATACTCGTTTATATTATTGTACACACAATGCCAAAAATAGTAGTTCGTAATTTACGAAATCACATCCACTCGGGGTAGTGAAACAATGCCGACATAAAGAACGCACGGCAGTTAAAACTCAATCAACAATAAAGTCTAGATAAGACGCAATATTCAATTTTGTATAATTTAGTGAGTAGATGAACAGATATTTGTGGGTCATTCTCAGAGGAGGATAGTGTCGCCCAATGACCGACAAAGAGATGAACATGGACTGACACATGTGTGCACAGCTCTGTAACTCTGGGAACTTCACGCGTCCATTTATGGCTTAAATAATTTAAACATAAGTGGAACAAAACAGATTACACGCATCATCACTGTGTAACAATCCAGTCAGCTTTTAGTCTCCGTAGTATACGCGCATTTTTCTGTTCCCAATGTAACCGACAGTCTGAGATGTACTGATTTACTAAACGCCTTGGTACAGTTTGTGAAAGCCGTAGCTATTTCTGATTTATAGATGTGTTGTTTTTCTGTGTGTTGTTTCAGAATAAATAGGCAGTTAAGTGTTATTCTGCGTTGCTAAATATGTCTAGAACTTCAATGTAGTAAATGTGGTAGCGACGACACATAACCGAACCTTACACGATCAGTAACAGTAACAGTGGCAGTTGAATGACAGCTCCAGCGACCATCTAAGGAGACAATACTGATAGAAACAAAATACTCACGCCCAGTACTGACAACGGTCATCTCCTCAATGTTGCAACGTAATTGGCGGGGTGGTGGTCGAGAGGAGGGGGTGGGGGGGGAGAGAGAGGGGGTGATGAGTGGGGGAAGGTCACGTTTAACACTTCTTGTTGTTTAATGTTGATGTATATGAGTAACAGCAAAAGTGGCTCTGTCTTTAATAAGTTATATCTGTTCACCAGTTGGAATTCACCTGCTGAAGGCACTTTGGCTTATGCGAGACGAGACGGGTACTGGTAATGCTCGCCTCCTCTAACAGGCTCCGCACAGCAACGTCATGCCTTCGTCCAACGTTTGTGGCAAAAGCAGCAACATCTTAGCAACACACTTTTCAATGAGGACTCATGTTTATAGTTTGGTGAGGCTCAATAAAATAGCGTACTGTGTCCATGTAGTCTCGGTAAATGGGAGCTAGCGAAAACAAAAAATGGTTCAAATGGCTCTGAGCACTATGGGACTTAACATCTGTGGTCATCAGTCCCCTAGAACTTAGAACTACTTAAACCTAACTAACCTAAGGACGTCACACACATCCATGTCCGAGGCAGGATTCGAACCTGCGACCGTAGCGGTCGTGCGGTTCCAGACTGTAGCGCCTTTAACCGATCGGCCACTCTGGCCGGCGATAGCTAGCGAAAACACTACACAGTGAAACTTCGTCTGTAAAGGGAAACGACCATAATGGCGACTACATCGTTGAATGGTGAACGTACGGAAGCAACAGTAAGTAGAGCGTAAAGCGGCAAGTAACGAATGTCGATACCCACACGGAACGAATCGGGCGAAACTACTGTGTTTCACGTTAAATTTGTATTGCCGGACACTGTCTGCAATGGAACATTTGGCACCTGCTGTCGAAAGTAATATGTGAATAGGTGAAGGTTCTGACCGTGGCCTCGGATTTCACAAAAGACGCATGTGTTGTCCGAGGGTGACCTCACCGTGCTGTTTCCTTTCCGGTCGCTGATATACGTACTACGTACATTTCAGTGTACTTGTAAATTAGTGTCATTAGTTTGGCACATACAGTAAGTGTGTTCTGTGAGTCAATCTACACCCAACATTACTGTTTAGAATTGATATTATTGTATTCGGTACAGCTAGATGCAACAATTCTGCCCGCCTAGTGTCGTAGAAATTTTTGTAGCATTCGATTTTGTGTTCTGAACATTCGTCGGATAGAATGCCACAACTTGTATTTTTGCTGCTAGTATAACACTGCTTCAGTCATCGGCTTACAGTGTTTATGAAACTATTAGTTTCTGTGTATCCGTACCAAACATTTGCATCAGTGGCAAATCATCTTTCTCTTCGTCTCTCAAAGAAATAACACAAGCGCTAATTCTACGCACATTCTGCGCTTATGCGTGATACGTCCGACCAGTATCAGTGCTTACCGCTATAACAAACTGATTGTCAGAGCCACGCGTCAAAACACGCACTTTTCCTGCACATTTTCACATGGGAATAATGCTTTCAAGTCACCTAGGCAGCCATCGTGCAGTACCTCCCCAAGAATTACGTTGTTCTAAAATTGTTCAGATTAGGAACGCATTTGAAGAAAGGATAATTACCTTCCCCGCGGCCTGGGTTTAGAGATACTGAAGTACTAATCTTACAGTGATACCCCCAACAATACTTCTGTTCTTCAACTATGTTGTACATAGGAAAGTTGCAACTTAAGAAAACTGTGGTGAAATGTAGGAAGACCTGCAGAGGACCGGTGCTTGGTGCAGGGATTGGCGGCTGATCCTAGACGTAGATGAATGGAACGTATTGCGCTTCAACAGACGGGAAGGCCCATTAATTTTTGATTACACTGTTGAGGTGATAGGTCACATGGAACAGTAATAACTGTAAAATGAAACCGTTCCGAGCTACGTTACGTGGAACGAACTCTTAAAAGTCGTAATAGTAAAAACGTATGCTACGCTGAAATTAATTGGAAGCTTCGGAAATGTAACTCATCCATGAAAGGAGAGGCTTACGAAACAATTGTTCCACCATAATTGAATATTGCTCGTGTGTCCGGATCCATTAATAGGCAGAGTTAAGAAAGAAGACAGAGATGATGCAAAGAAAAGAGACGAGTTTCGTCACAGGTTCGTTTAGTGTGCGTGATAGTGTTATGGATCTGTTACATAGGTTCTTTGGCTTTAATATCTGACGAAAAGCGTAATTTCTTTCAGCACAACACAAAATTGTGTCATTTGATTTATAGCGAGAAACATACACGATTTTCAGCGTCAGAATTTAGCAGAAATATTGTTCTTCATGTACCTTTTATATCTTTAAATCGTTTCCTATCTCATGTATACATGCTGCAACAAAACTCTGTTCATTATTACCGTAGCAAAACGCAACATATCTTCATATCCACCTCGGCTGATACTGGAAAGAATCGCATATGTTAGGCGCTAGACACAGAATCGTAAGGGATGTCTTCCACGTGACGGTGGTTTAACGCTCGAAACGCACAGAGGGCAAAAAAGAAAATCTTGTCATTGAAGCAAATATACGGCATGGTCCGAAACAGTCTGAAAAGCTCAGTGGGGTATTTCAGGGCAGGTTGTGTTCAGAAATAACTGTGAAAAGAAATTCGAAACCTTGCGCCGCTTCCGATTTACTTAGCATTGAAGTTAGCCAATGAGTCGTTGGGCGGGCAAATTCAAGCAGACTTCCAGAGACAGTGTCATCAAACGTGTTCTTCATTTGGTTACCTGGAACTGAACAAATGTAGCATTCGCTCACCTAGCTTAAATTTATCACTTCCGAAATAGGCACATTTTATCTGGTAATGTGCATTTCAACAAGTGGTAGCTCATGGACCCACAGGTGTCTCTGCATTACAGCATTTTAGCGCGTGCAAGTACTTGAATTTGCAAGGACCTGATTGGCTGACTTCACTGCTAAGTAACTCTGAAACGGCGCAGCGTATGGAATTATTATCTCAACAATTATTTCTTAGTACAACCTCCCCTGCAACGCCGTTACAAGCTTCTCAGACTATTTCTGACCACCCTGCTTATGTTGTTGTGAAGTCCGAAGACTGGATTGATGCAGCTCTCCACACTAGTCTATCGTGTGTAAGCGTGTTCTTCTCTGCATACCTACTGCGTTTCGTTACAGGGTTATTTGGTAATCGTGATAGCGTTACGGAGATGTTTAGCAAACTCAAGTGGCAGACTCTGCAAGAGAGGCGCTCTGCATCGCGGTGTAGTTTGCTGTCCAGGTTTCGAGAGGGTGCGTTTCTGGATGAGGTATCGAATATATTGCTTCCCCCTACTTATACCTCCCGAGGAGATCATGAATGTAAAATTAGAGAGATTCGAGTGCATACGGAGGCTTTCAGACAGTCGTTCTTCCCGCGAACCATATGCGACTGGAACAGAAAAGGGAGGTAATGACCGTGGCACGTAAAGTGCCCTCCGCCACACACCGTTGGGTGGCTTGCGGAGTATAAATGTAGATGTAGATGAACCTATATCCACTTGAAACTGCTCACTATCTTCAAGCTTTGGTCACCCCCCCCCCCCTCCCCGCATTAATAATTCCTCGATGAGACAGGATACAACTCACGATGTGCCATAAATATCTGTTCTCCCCAATCCGATTCAATACCTCACCAATCGTTACTCTATCTTACCCATCCAATCTTCTGATAGTGCCGCATTTTGGAAGCTTTTATTCTCTTCTTGTCTTAAATGTTTATCGTTCGCGTTTCTCTTCCGTACAACGCTGCACCCCAGACGAATATTTTCAGAAAAGCTTCCCAACACATAAATTTATATTTGATGTTAACAAATTTCTGTTTTTCAGAGAGGCTTTCATGCAACTGTCAGTCACCATTTTATGTTCTCTCTGCTTGTGTCATCATCAGCTATTTTACTATTCAAATAACAAAACTCCCATTCCCTAGCCTAATTCCCTCGGCATTTCACGATCTGATTAGACTATATTCCCGTTATATATACAGTCCCGTTACGGAGATGCCCATCAAGTTCCAGAAGCATCACAGTGAGGATTGTCTTTCACATTCCGAGAGCGTCCTTTCTGAGAGGCATCATGTAACACATTAATTCCTCCCACATACCTCTCCCACAATTATAATGACGGGAAAAATCAAATAAATTAGAACTTTTATCTACGAATACGTACAAATGTTCTAACGTGCGCTGTTCTCGAATGGGATAAGAAAGGGGAGGGGTGGGGGTGGGGGTGGAAGAATGATAGTTGGACACGTACGTTCAACCACTCAGCGTAAAACGACCTGCAGAACAGAGATATAGATACACTGTGTGATCAAAAGTTTCCGGACACGTGGCTGAAAATGGCTTACAAGTCCGAGGCAACCTCCTTCGGTAATGCTGGATTTCAATATGGTGATGGTCCACCCTTAGCCTTGATGACAGCTTCCGCTCTCGCCGGCATACGTTCAATCAGGTGCTGGAAGGTTTCTTGGGAAAACATCCCAAAGGTATTCTGTAGGATTCAGGTCAGAACTCTGTGCAGGCCAGTCCATTACAGGGATGTTATTGTCGTGTAACAACTCCGCCATAGGCCGTGCATTATGAACAAATGCTCGATCGTGTTGAAAGATCCAATCGCCCTCCCCGAATTGCTCTTCAGCAATGGGAAGCAAGAAGGTACTTAAAACATCAATGTAGGCCTGTGCTCTGATAATGCCACGCAAAACAAGGGGTGCAAGTACCATCCATGAAAAACACGGCCACACCATAACACCTCCGAATATTACTGTTGGCACTCACATGCTGGCAGATGACGTTCACCGGGTATCCGCCATACCCACACCCTGCCATCGGATCGCCACATTGTGTACCGTGATTCGTCACTCCACACAACGTTTTTCCACTGTTCAGGTGTCCAATGCTTTCGCTCCTTACACCAAGCGAGGCGTCGTTTGGCATTCACGGGCGTAATGTGTGGCTTATGAGCAACCGCTCGACCATGAAATCCAAGTTTTCTCACCTCCTGCCTAACTGCCACAGTACTTACAGTGAATCCTGATGCAGTTTGGAATTCCTGTGTGATGGTTTGGATAGATGTCTGCCTATTACATATTACGATCCTCTTCAACTGTCGGCGGTCTCTGTCAGTGAACAGACGAGGTCGGCCTGTACGCTTTCGTGCTGTACGTGTCCCTTCACGTTTCCACTTCATTATCACATCGGAGAGAGTGTACCTAGGGATGTTTAAGAGTGTGGAAATCTCGCGTACAGACGTATGACACAATTGACACAAAATCACCTGACCACGTTCCAAATCCGTGAGTTTCACGGAGCGCCTCATTCTGCTCTCTCACGATGTCTAATGACTGCTGAGGTCGCTAATATGGAGTACCTGGCAGTAGGTGGCAGCACAATGCACCTAATATGAAAAATGTATGTTTTTGGGGATGTCCGGATAAAAAATGGCTCTGAGCACTATGGTACTTAACATCTGTGGTCATCAGTCCCATAGAACTTAGAACTACTTAAACCTAACTAACCTAAGGACATCACACACATCCATGCCCGAGGCAGGATTCGAACCTGCGACCGTAGCAGTCGCGCGGTTCCGGACTGCGCGCCTAGAACCCCTAGACCACCGCGGCCGGCGGGTGTCCGGATAGTTTTGATCACATAGTGTTTGTATACATGGCATGTGGAATGCATCGCTTCGCTTCTTTGGAAAAGCGCGTTTATTACAGCACGCCGAGCAATACGCGAACGTCTGCCACGCATAATAAATAACTTGCTTAACAAATAATCCACTTCCAAGAGGAAAGCAGATGGTAGATCCTCTATATGGCTGTCTGTCTAATATGGTTCCATGCGTGGAAAGTGCATGCACTGCTGTTGAATGATTTAGCGAAGTTAGAGTGACTGAGCAACGGTGGCTGAGAACTCGTTTCACCACTGTACGGAAAATATCGCGGCGCCAGTCAGACGTCGCGATGTCGAGAACGAGGTGAAAGAAACGCAGGGCGCGGTTTGTCGAGGTGTGTAACAGCAGCCTGGGCCGACACTGATTGACGACGCGAGGGCGCTCGGGGCGCTCCGCTGACAAAGACGTCAGGCGCCGCTGTCGTGGGGGACACGGGCGTGGTGGCTTCGGCTCACTTCGTCACAACAGCCCGTGGACTGGCTCCTTACGTCTTCTTGGTCTGAGGATGCTCCAAGAAGCCGAAACCGGTAACCGAAATCAAAAATTTTTCTTAAAAAAATATAGCTCTTTTATAAATATCAGGTGCAGTGGCAGTGTTCCGTACTGATGTCAAAAATTATTATCCTTAAGAAACGTCAGTGGCTAGGTTAATCTGCGACTAGTTTCCTTTTTGCACTAGCTTTAGGAGCCTCGTGGATCCTTTACTAGTCCCGTTTCTCTTCATTCCTACCCTGGTATCGAGCCATTTCTCTCCTCCACGGCACTCGTATCTTTCTTTCTCGACACGCATTAGTTGGTCCGCATGTTCTCTTTTGGCTTCATGTGGGAAACTTTAACTAGTTCAGTCAAGAAGACCAAATTTTAACTCATAATGGCCTGCCTCGTAAACACGAATGTTTATAAGCTGCTGTTTTCCTTCTACATCTACGTCTACATCTTCATAGACCGCAAGCGACGGTACGGTGTGTCGCACAGGGTTCCCTGTACCATTGCTTGTCATTTCCTTTCCTATTCCACTCTCAAATAGAGTGAGGGGAAAACGCCTGTCAGTATGCCTCCGTGTGAGCCCTAATTTCTCGAATCTTATCTTCGTGGTCCTTACGCGCAGTATATGTTGGCGGCAGCGGAATCGTTCGGCAGTCAGCTTAAAATGCTGGTTCCCTAAATTTTCTCAATAGTGTTTCTCGAAAAGAACGTCGCCTTCCCTCCACTTGAGTTCCCGAAGCATCTCCATAACACTTACGTGTTATTCGAACCTACCGGTAACAAATCTAGCAGCCCACCTCTAAATTGCTTCCATGTCTTCCTATAATCCGACCTGGTACGATCCCAAACACTGGAGCACTTCTCAAGAATAGGTCGTACCAGCGTCCAACATGCGGGTTTCTTTACTAGTGAACCACTCTTCTGCCTTCTACCAACCCTACAGTGACAACACACTACGGGGTGCCCTCCACCTCGTGTAACGTTGTTCATATCTATATGACACATTCTTCCAGCATTCCCGCAGACCAATGAGGGGCCGGCCGGTGTGGCCGTGCGGTTCTAAGCGCGTCAGTTTGGAACCGCGTGACCGCTACGGTCGCAGGTTCGAATCCTGCCTCGGGCATGGATGTGTGTGATGTCCTTAGGTTAGTTAGGTTTAAGTAGTTCTAAGTTCTAGAGGACTGATGACCTCAGTAGTTAAGTCCCATAGTGCTCAGAACCATTTTTAGACCAATGAGGCAATCGACTACACTACTCTAAGCGAATCAGCGCATTAAATGTTGCGGTCAGTGATTGTGGTTAGCAACCCGGCCGTCAGAACGGGCTCGTGTTTCCTTTCAGAGGAGTTGCAGTGGGAGTCATCTGCTACATTGACCTGAATGTCTGACAGTTGGTTCGTAGTACACACCGTAGAGTTGTGCGGTATATGTGAATTAATTTGTTATGTGTAAGAGAGCGGTAGTTGTGATTAATGCTTCACAGTCATTTCCACTCCACAAATAGATATCTGATAGCGGATAGAGGCAAGTGTAACTTGTATAAAATCTCACTTACCGAATGCCCGAACGCCTGTGGCACGTAAAACAAATCTGACAGGAAACACGTATGTTGCGTGAATCCTTTTAGTCTACACTTTTATAGCATCAGCTACATTTCCTGACGACAAGGAACGCGCTCAGTTGGTATCTGGAGATTTTCGAACAAACGCATATCTTAGGTAGGTCTGCCTATGACCACATGCGCCCCCAAAGCGCTCAAGAGGCGGCGCTTGTTCACTCTCCTGGCTACGGTTACAGGAAGTAAAGCGTTTCTGAAAAAGAGGAATAGTTTAAAATCTAACGTAAATTTGCGTCAGTGTTAGGAAGTATTTTCTGGAGGTATTTGCGCGGACCGTGCCTTGTACGGAAGAGAAACGACGACGATAAACAGTTCACAGATTACAAGCTTTTGAAATGTGGCGCTACAAAGGAGTTCTGAAGATTAGGTGGATAGATCTAATAACAAACGAGCAGGTGCTGATTCGGATTTATTAAAAAAGAAATTTATGGTTCAACTTGACTAAAAGAAAGGATCGATTTATAGAGCATATCACGAGGCATCAAGAAATCGTAAATTTAATGGAGGGAAGTGTGTGTGTGTGTGTGTGTGTGTGTGTGTGTTCGTCGGAGGGTGGAGGGTGTAAAAACTGTAGAGGGTGGCCTAGGCTCGAATAAAGTAAGCAGGTTCAAATGGATATAGCTTGCAGTAATTTTTCAGAGCTGAATAGACTTACGGAGGATAGACTCACATAGATAGCTCCGTCAACCCAGTCTTCGAATTGAAGACCACAAAAATAACAACAACAAAAACAACATCGCAACAAATCTGAGCGTAATTAGTTGATATGAATCCTGAATACTGATGTTGCACACCAAACTGTCAACATACGAAAATGTCCTTACGTCCCTCGATTATAGAGTCAGATATAGTTCGTTACGTCAGTTGGTTATTTTACTGTAGATCTCATTCAGTTGTTCTCTATAGATTCTGCAGGTTAAAGACTGTTCGCAAATGTCTTCATGCTGTGTTCTGTGTTGTCGTCCAACCAACCAACTTAATTTTCAACATATTTTCTTTCGATATTTATCTGTTTCGTGTAGCGAAGATCAGACCCTGCCGGATAACCGCACGCATTAGCACGCCACTTCCGGGATTTGGGGAGGCGCGCTGGCCCCTCATGATCGAATACGCCCAGCAGATTAACGCCGAGGCCCGGAGTGCCGACCAGTCTGGATGTGGCTTTTAGGCGGTTTCCCACATCCGACTATATGAATACCGGGCTTGTAACCACGTCCCGCCTCAGTTACACGACTCGTAAACATTTCGAAAACATTTTCGCACTTTCACTTGGGACTAGACGCAGACAGATGGGGAACAGAAATTCCACTCGTGAGGGCGAGGGAGAGAAGATGGCGGCAGGAAGGGGGTAACCGATCATCCTTTACACTCATTGTTGCCAAAACTAGAATAGCGCGGCGACCGCTACCTCATTTCTCCACAATTTCTTCAGTCTGACATAAATGTATCATCCAGCTTCCGAATTCGAGTCCCGGTCTGGCAAGTTTCATTCTGGAAACAATCCCCTAGGCTGTGGCTTCCAGAAGAGCTAGTCCCAAAGGGTATGCAGGACAGATGGACGGTAAGAGATGAAGTACTCCCGGAAGTACAGCCTATGACAGCGGGTCGTGAGTCGTTCCTGCAGAGATCAGTCGGTAGAGCAATTTCCCGTGAACGGCAAACGTTTAGAGTCTGGTCTGGCTCACACTTTTAACATAACAGGAAGTGGGGTATAAATCTTCTAGCTAGAGAATAGGTAGAAAGCACTTGGAACCCTGCTCGATAACTAACTCATACACTTTTACCAGTGTAAATGCTGCCGTGTCCACAGAAGCGTTATTGTGATCGAAGTGAATTTCTTGAGCGCTAATATTGACTATTTTTGTAATCAATATTTGTTTCAAATTATTGGCCGCGCGGGGTAGCCGAGCGGTCCGCGCGGCTGCCCCCGTCGGAGGTTCGAGTCCCCCCTCCGGCATGGGTGTGTGTGGTGTCCTTAGCGTAAGTTAGTTTAAGTTAGGTCACGTAGTGTGTAAGCTTAGGGACCGTTGACCTCAGCAGTTTGGTCCCATAAGACCGTACCACAATTTTTTTTCAAATTTTTGAATATGAAGAATAATAGGGCGAAGTTTTGGTTCTATCTCCGTCTAACCAGTACCCCTGTATTCCAACTCCAAAAAAATACGCCTATCACTTTTCCAACCGACAAAACGGTCTTCCATTTATCTGTTAATCTCTCATCCAGTTTTTGTCGGACTATGCAGTGTGATAATCTACCCTAGTTTAAATGAAAACATTTTTGGAGTCACACCAAAGCACCTAAGTCTTTCACATTCCCCTTTTTTTAAGAAAAAATTTTCAGCAACTAGGCGTATAGTTTTTTTTATGTAGGATGTAATGTGCTTTTTCTGTTGTAATACCTACAATTACAACCAGCTTTCTTGAACTTTCTCCAGCGAACTTCCTCCTTACAAAAGTTTTGTCTATGGTGACCTAGTTGTCTTAATTACCAGAGCTTCTTCAACCGCGTTTAAACTCGTTGTTGAATATCTGCAATTCAGTTTTGGTAATCACAACTGCTCTTTCCTGCAAACGAATATGTTTAGTAACAGGACGAAACTGGGTTGAATCGCATATCGGATTATTCCTTCCCGGATGATAGGCAAAAGGCAACGGACTTCAGCCCCGCTCCTCCTGTTGCAAGATTTCCAGTAGCCTCGTTAGCACACAGAGTCAGGTTTTGATGGTAATAACCCTCCGCTCTTTCCAGAAATCCGAGATAAATTGCAATCACTCGATCTGTTCCAAATCCATTGCTTCAGATAAAAAGTGCTTTCGTTGTCATAACCTAATTTTGATGTTACTCAACAGACGCTTTCGACCACTACACAAAATTGCTTGAAATTATTTGTCCGTTTCCACATCGATATTTTTACTTTTATTTTCTTTATCAGCTTGCTTCGTTTCGTTCAAATATTCGTTCTTGGTTTGTCTTTTAGAAATATCCCTAGCTTTACTAACATGCATGGGAAGACAGAAATACCGCTTATTCACACCGACATAATCGATCAACTAATCCAGCAAGTCCTGACATGAGAGCGCTATTCATTTTAATTTTACTTTTTTAAAAATACCTTTTCAAGCAATTTGTGTATTTCAATCGAAGTACAGGATCAAAATACCTCGATTCTAGGTAACTAGTTTTATTTAAAAGACAATGTTTTATTACTATTAAGCAATTAAGACGTCGATGAAGATACACACGCAACGTTCGTAATAGTTTACATAGACCAAATGCAAATTCAGTTTCGTAGCTCTCTTGAACAAACGGAATCGTGGGACATACATCAGAATAATATTCTGTTTGATTTTTATTTTTGCGTTTCCCTATTGTTTTTTTTTAATTTTTGTATAATTATAGCACTTCCATCCCCTTCCATCCCGGTTCAATAGATGAATTCATGCGAAAGAACCAAAAATTTGAGGTGGACTCTCATCGCCATTTGGAAGTATTGAATTATCTGTATAATTGGCTATTAGTGTAATTAGAAATGATTCGAAAATTATGAATTACCTCGAAGAAAACAATTTATTGACACACAGTCAGCACGGATTCGGAAAACATCGTTCTTGTGAAACACAACTATCTCATTATATTCATGAAGTAATGAGTGCTATCGACAGGAGATGTCAAATTGATTCCATATTTTTAGATTTCGAGAAGGCTTTCGACATCGTTCCTCACAAGCGTATTCTAACCAAACCGCGTGCCTATGGAATATCCCTTTAGTTATGCGACTGGATTAGGATTTCCTGTCAGAAAGGTCACAGTTCATAGTAATAGACGGAAAGTCATGGAGGAAAACAGAAGCAATATCCGGCGTTCCCCAAGGAAGTGTTAAAGGCCCTCTATTGTTCCTGATCTATATTAACGACATAGGAGACAAACTGAGTAGCCCTGTTAGATTGTTTGCAGATGATGCTGTCATTTACCGTCTTGTAAAGTCATCAGATGACCAAAACGAATTGCAAAATGATTTAGATAAGATATCTGTATGGTGCAAAAAATGTCAATTGACCACGAACAAAGAAAAGTGTGAAGTTATTCACATGGGTACTAAAAGAAATCCACTAATTTTCGATTACGCGATAAGTCTCACAAATCTTAAGGCTGTCAATTCAACCAAATACTTAGGGATTACAATTGCAAATAACCTAAATTGGAACGATAACATAGATAGTGTTGTGGGTAGAGCATACCAAAGACTGCGATTCATTGGCAGAACATTTAGAAGGTGCAACAGGTCTACTAAAGAGACTGCTTAAACCACGCTTGTCCGCCCTATTCTGGAGTATTGCTGTACGGTGTGGGATCCGCGTCAGATGGGACTGACGGATGACATCGAAAAAGTTCAAAGAAGGGCAGCTCGTTTTGTACTATCGCGAAATAGGGGAGATAGTGCCACAGACAGGATACGTGAATTGGAGTGGCAGTTATTAAAACAAAGGCGTTTCTCGTTGCGACGGGATCTTCTCATGAAATTTCGATCACCAGTTTTCTCCTCCGATTGCGAAAACATTCTGTTCGCATCCACCTACATAGGGAGAAATGATCATCACGATAAAATAAGAGAAATCAGGGCTTGTACAGAAAAATTTAAGTGCTGGTTTTTCCCGCGTGTCGTTCGAGAGAGGAACGGTAGAGAGACAGCTTGAAGGTGGTTCATTGAACCCTCTGCCAGGCACTTTATTGTGAATAGCAGAGTAATCAGGTAGATGTAATGTGGTTCGTGAGGCACGTAATTCTCGTAGGGTTTGTCTGACGCTTCTGGAATGCCTTCACAAGCCGATAGACTGAAAGACGCAATCCCAGGTGTGATGAAGAGCGGGGCGGGGCGTTTGAGCAGGAGCAGCAGCTGTGGGCACAGTCGATGGGTGTAGGAAGCGGACTTTATTGTTTACCTATCATGAAGCTGGCAACACTGATGCAGTAAGATTCGAAGAGGTATCAAAGTGTTTAAGTTAGCTTTGCTGACAAGAAAGTACATTATTTATTTCTCTGCGGCGTTCCCTCTGCTCTTGGGTCAGCAACTAGGTAGTAACACGCCGCATGCTGAAATCACGCGTGACGGTTGCCTGCACTGTTCCCTACGACACACGAACAGTGGCAGAATGGCAGCAATGTTCTACATTGTCGGACTATGCACAAGTTGCTGACTGGTTTCGACGTTTTCGGGTATTTTGCTCACGGGAGGTCCCCCTGATCTCTCGTTGTTTCTAGTGACGTTTGCTACTCATATCATCTAGCACTACCCATCATAACATCACCGTACACCTGCCGAATCATAGCAGGCGAGCATGTGGAGGATGTCCCCAGTTTGACAAGCTTCGCTCATTGTTCTAACTTCCTGATATCCTAGGCTTGGTAGTAAACGTGGTGATAATAGTACCGAATTCACAGTGCCGCACGTAAACAGGACGCCGTCTCTCGTCAGACTGACTACTCTTGTGAGGGCGGTGCTCCTTATGACTGTGCGTACACCCTTGTGCTGTCATCTATTGGTGTGTTACATTGTTAGTTCTGGAAACTTTCTGAAAACCTCTGGTAGTTGAGTGCACCTCGTCTCACTAATACTGTCTTTATTTTCGAAGCCAAAGAAACAAATATTACGCGAAGTTTTTATTCGTTATTTACAAAGTTAAAAAAAAATCTATCAACATACGAAGCCGTGGAACTGCAATCCTGGACAGGAAACGACAGCAAGATAAGTATATCCACGATACAGGAACAGCTGCCCATGCAGCTTCAACACGATACTACAGTTCATCAAGAGTAGTGACTGGCATACTGTGACGAGCCAGTTGCTCGTCCACCATTGATCAGACGTTTTCAATTGGTGAGAGATCTGGAGAATGTGCTGGCCAGGGCAGCAGTCGAACATTTTCTGTATCCAGAAAGGCCCTGTACAGGACCTGCAACATGCGGTCGTGCATTATCCTGCTGAAATGTAGGGTTTCGCAGGGATCGAATGAAGGATAGAGCCACGGGTCGTAACACATCTGAAATGTAACGTCCACTGTTCAAAGTGCCGTCAGTGCGAACAAGAGGTGACCGAGACGTGTAACCAATGGCACCCCATACCATCACGCCGGGTGATACGCCGGTATGGCGATGACGAATACACGCTTCCAATGTGCATTCACCGGGATGTCGCCAAACACGGATGCAACCATCATGATGCTGTAAACAGGACCTGAATTCATCCCAAAAAATGACGCTTTTGCCATTCGTGCACCCAGGTTTGTCGTCGAGTACACCATCGCAGCCGCTCCTGTTTGTGATGCAGCGTCAAGGGTGACCGCAGCCACGGTCTCCGAGCTGATAGTCCATGCTACTGCAAACGTCGTCGAACTGTTCGTGCAGATGGTTGTTGCCTTGCAAACGTCCCCATCTGTTGACTCAGGGATCGAGACGTGGCTGCACGATCCGTTACAGCCATGCGGATAAGATGCCTGTCATCTCGACTGCTAGTGATACGAGGCCTTTGGGATCCAGCACGGCGTTCCGTAGGACCCTCCTGAACCCATCGATTCCATATTCTGCTAACAGTCATCGGATCTCGACCAACGCGAGCAGCAATGTCGCGATACGATAAACCGCAATCGCGATAAGCTACAATCCGACCTTTATCAAAGTCGGAAACGTGATGGTACGCATTTCTCCTCCTTACACGATGCATCACAACAACGTTTCACCAGGCAACGCCGGTCAACTGCTGTTTGTGTATGAGAAATCGGTTGGAAACTGTCCTCATGTCAGCACGTTGTAGGTGTCACCACCGGCGCTAACATTGTGTGAATGCTCTGAAAAGCTAATCATGCATATCGCATCATCTTCTTCCTGTCGGTTAAATAACGCGTCTGTAACACGTCAACTTCGTGGTGTAGCAATATTAATGACCAGTAGTGTACTTGCTCCATTTTAGTGCGCTTCTGGCGCTGTTTGAGGAGGAGCGGTGATGTAAGTACGCTGCAGGTCAAACCGCTTAGTGCGCGACTGCTCCACCGCCAGGCCGCGCAACTGCTGCGGCGACGCCTGCGGTGGGCGTCTCGGTGTGAGAGCAGTGGCGAGGTGTGAGCCGCTCGACTCGCAGTGGCGCCGCCTGCAGGCCGCCCGCGCTGCTCACTCTCGCTCTCGTAGTGGCCGCTCAGTGGGCTTTCACAACCTCTGCTGGCGACTTGCTGATTAAACACTCGTAAGGTCTACGGTTCTATTTTTGATGGTATGTAATTTTAAAAATATTTGGTTTTAAGAAACTGCCTTCTTTCCCTTTGTTAGCCCTTAAAGTATATTCTGACAAAAAAAATAAAATATTTTGCAACTTTAGTTTAGCATCCGCAGAAATAGTAGTTCCCATGCTGTTCGGATCTCTCTGGACCCTGTATATTTTAAGCTTTACTACTAGCCTACAGCTAATTTTCACAATAGTCAGTTTGCCAACAATGGAATGTGTGTGAGTGCCGTAAAGTTGGTATAAGGAAGTGAAGTCACTGTTGTTTTGAACAACGGAATGTCTATTTCTGTGGAAAGAAGGGACGGGGGAGTGTGAGTTATTGTGTTTTCCTATAATCAAATCAGTTTCTAAACTGACTCACTTCTACTCAAGTCACTAGGTTTATACCTTTGCAATTCATATATTTTATAATTTATTTATCAAGATAATGGTCTTTTTGAAGATTTTTTAAAGGACATTACATTCCCGTTGACTTTACAAATTACTTGTTTCACTGTTGCAATTTAGACCGTTGGGCCATTTTCAAGTGGTACTGCAAAAGATTTTGTTACAGCGTATATCAGACTTTAAAATCCGCTAACATGTATACACGTCATCGATCTTTGCAAGACGATGAAACAGCAGACATACTGATCACCATATCTGATAGTGATGAAGTAGTTTCGCAGGATGAAGATAATATTCCCGAAAGCAGCTCTTCATCTTCACTAGAAGGTGCATATAATACACCAGAACAGTGAATGGTAAGCAGTGCAGTTATGATGTCAAATTCAAATGGTTCAAATGGCTGTGAGCACTATCGGACTTAACATCTGAGGTCATCAGTCCCCTACAACTTAGAACTACTTAAACCTAACTAACCTAAGGACATCACACACATCCATGCCCAAGGCAGGATTCGAACTTGCGCCCGTAGCAGCAGCGCGTTCCGGACTGAAGCGCCTAGAACCGCTCGGCCACAGCGGCCGGCTGTTATGATGTCAAAGGATAAATCAGATGACTGGAACACAGAATCCTTACTCCGACAGGGACGGCATGCTGCAAGTAATATAGGTCACCTGATTCCAGGACCAACAAGGTATTCCACTTCTCGGATTACAAATGAATACTCAGCTTTCAAATTGTTCCTTCCTCCATCGATTGTAAACATTATACTCACCCCTCTTCCCTCTCCATTCTAATGCTGAAGGAATTTGGTTTATATGGAGATAACTGAAAAAATAGATGTCCTTGTGCTAGATGGTCTGTTGTTATTAGCAGGAGTATATAATCACATAATGAGTCTACTAAAATTTTATTGGATGAGTACGAAGGTCGCCCTGTTTACAAAGCTACAATGTGACTAGAAACGTTCAAAAGAGTAACAACGGTTATTCTATTTGATGACCCTAAAACGAGACTACAAAGACGTGAACAAGATAAGTTTACAGCATTAAGGGATTTATGGGAGAAATGGGTAGCGATATTACCTAAATTATACACTCCTAATAATTTTGTTACAATAGAGGAAAAGTTGTTGCGTTTAGGGGAAACTGCCCTTTCCGTCAATATATGCTTATTAACTGGGCACAACGCTTGTATCATGCATCCTAAAGAAAAACAAATGTGTAATTGTGCAAAGCATACTACATCACGATGCAAAAGTCGGTGATGGCACCAGGAGATAACCCTCAAATTATTTTAGACTACAACGCTACGAAAGGAGTTGTGGACACACTAGACAAAATGGTGATGAATTACACAGTAGAGAGGAAGACAAAGAGATAGTCTATTGTTGTGTCCTCAAATATCATCAACATGTCTGCACATAACTCTTATGCGCTATACAAGGCAAGTTACCCCCCATGGAAAGCAAACGCGCTACAACGAGTAAGACTGTTCCTAGAAACTCTTGCCGAGCAGCTAACTGCTGGGGCTATGAAGAGACTAGCACATTTTCCAAGAGAAAATGTTGCAAGAGAAGCTGTAGAGAGAAGAACATCATTTGAATATGCACCCTCCACATCGGAAGAAAATGATCCTAGGACTAAGAAGAGGGGCAGATGTCCTCTATGTGGAAAACCTGACAACAGAAGTTCCGTGAAATGCGTTAAGTGTTAAAAGTTCACTTGCAAGAAACATCTTACACTCACATATAAACTCTACTAATTAAAGCTGGGCGTAGTGTAGTAAAATCAACACACACACAGTTACTGTATTGTATTGTTTTACTACCCTATTATGGAATCTGAATGATTAATACATTAAACTATTTAAATAATAACTTTATTTGTGATTTCAATACACAAATGTGTAAAAGTCTACCTACAGGAAATGAAAAAAACGGTGTTTTTTGACCTGAACATCTCCAACACATATGTAAAATAAACACCGAAGTAGGGTTAACTAATCGACCGTGCGAATGGCTGTCGGAAATTAGCTCCTCGATGTCAGAGAGCTACTCTCTAAATAAACACTAGCATCAGCAGTGCGCCTCAAAGGCATGTCACTTCCTGAATAAGTGTCTTACGGAGATCTTGTGTAGTTAGATTGTCGATCTCAACCTTTCGACTGTTTAAAAGTAAAAATATCGTAAATGATGACTTCACCAAAGAATAAGACCACAGAGTAAAAATCAACTAGCGCATTGTATCGCTTGTTGAACTGTCGATACCCATGAACGTAACTTATTCAAATAGTTTTGTATAACAGTACGTCCAACTTAGAATAGTCAGATATGCAAGATACACTTGCTGATAAAGAAAAGAGAAAGGAATGAAACGAAACTTCACGTGCTGAGAGAGTACCTGATGTTATGGCATTGATTGCAAAATAAGTCAAATTTACAAAGAATTTATCAGTATGAGGCCACTTCTCACTAAGACCTGCATGTATGCACTTTTTCTGTTGCGATGGATCTCGTAAAGCCGTTGTGCCCCCTCCTAAGGTAAGACGGCCCACACTTATTGTAACTGGTACTTGATGTCCAGGATACCGGCAATGGGACGGAGGTAACGTGCGAGCTGGTCCCACACATGTCTTATCTGGAACAGATTTGGGAATATTGTTGGCCACAGAATTACCTCACTATCAAGTAAACATTTCATAGAAACAAGTCCCATGTGTGGACGACCATAGTTCTGTTGGAAAATGGCATCACGATACTGTCGCCGCAGACGTACACACGAGGACGCAGGATATCTCCGTGACAAACTGTTGTCACAATTCCCACAATCAATACGTGTATCGTCGCAGTTCCCGCAATCACTACCTGCTATGACCTGAAGTCATACCAGATGGCTTCTCACACTACTACGCCAAGACGATGAACACAGGGTGACGTCATTCATCAACAGTCAATGGTTCCTGCTCACAACACCTCTCCAGACGCAGCCGTTTGTGCTGTGGTGTTAACGGCAGTTTACGTAAGAGACGGTAATTCTCTCTGACTGCTGCTAGTCTCCAAACAATGGTGCGGTACGTCTCAGAATATTGCAGGGAGTCAGTTACTTGTTCTCGTAGGGCCAGCGCAGAATTGGAGGGGTTTCACTGTCCTTGGAGCACAATACGGCGACCCTCCCTTGTGGTAGTCACACTAGTCGACCGGAATCGTGACGACGAGTATACCTACCCTCACGTTTCCGGCCGCTGTCACATATGACACTAATCTGGATATTGGACGATTTGAGCCGGCGACCAAATGGAGACCCACAATGAGCCCCATTTCAAACTCTCTCAAATGCTGATAATGCAGTCTGAGTACGCGGCATCTTCGTGTTCTTTATAGTGATTACTCAACATCTGAACTGTTCACGCCCCTTCTGTACCCTGCCAGGCCTGTTAATAACACTAAACACAAACACCACTAACGCAATCCGGTGGCCGTTCTACCCATCACAGAGAATTGCAACTCTAGCCGCTCGGAGTGGTCGCGTGGTTTGAGGCGCCATGTCACGGACTGCCCGGCTCCTCCTGCTGGAGGTTCGAGTCCTCCCTCGGGCGTGGGTGCGTGTGTTGTTCTTAGCATCAGTTAGTTTAAGTAATGTGTAAGAATAGGTACCGATGACCTCAGCAGTTTCGTCCCTTAGGAATTCACACACACCTGAACATTTTGCAACTCTAATCATTTTCATACACGCGGATGATGTTAGGTTGACAGCCTACCATGTCTGCTTCACTTTTTTGTCAGGCTATGCTTTTAATCATAAACTATTGCCAAGTAGTATAAACTAAACTATATATGCAATACGTGGACTGAATACATACAGCTCTATACAGAAACAGTCTCCCACTCCCAGCACAAATTAACGAAGGGTAACCTGATTATGCGAAAGAGAATCTCAATAATCACAATAAAATAATACTTAGTAAAATGTCGATTGACGCCACGCATTGCTTTTGTAGAATGCTAACACGCGCGAAAAGTCTAACGAAGCCATCTTGCTATTAGTAACCGACGCCATCACAGCAATTTCTAGTTTTAAAGTGCTGATCTTTCTCCATATCAGTTCCAAATAATCTCCAGGAAGTTTGAATAGGATTTATACGGACGAAAGTTAAATAAAAATCAAACTCTGCCACAAAATAACGGGTTGTTAAGTTTCTTTATTCGTTACTACGTTCTTGTCGATCCTTGCAAAGAATCACTAATTTAACCAAAAAAATTCTCCCCTACGTTTACAAATGAGAAGTGTGGCTTATGGAGTGATTCTGCATTTTGGGGCGATTCTTCTGCAGCCGATCTTTCTAATTCAAAGCAGACAAAGTTTTCTTCAGATATAACTGTGTTCTGTCCTGGTCTTTTTTATTATTTTCATTCAAGTAAATTCCACAAATATTTCGTTAACAAACAAAATACGTACGTCTGCGTTTCAAGTAGGTCTACGTGTTCTTCAATCTCAACTGTCTAGCTTATTTGTTTCCACGAATTATTGAATTTTTGACCTTAATGACAATCCCCTTAATTTACCAAAACGTATTATGCATTTTCAGTATCAAGGAACAGTTTGCTTTTCGAAAGGCAGAATTAGTAAATTGCCATTTGAAGTTATCTTTACAAGGTACGGGAACACAATTTCGGATACACACGATGTTCAAAATTAATTAAAAAAAACATTTAAATATGGTAGTAATATTTCACCTGTTTATTTCACTCTGAGCATGATATCAGGCCAAAGAACCGGAATGGAAAGTGCATAGGCCCGAGACATTAACGTTATTTCAAAACTTGGGTTACTCTTAAATTTAAAGATATTAGATTTACAGGTAAACGTCTGTCGGTGGGATGCTACTGGTTAAATCCCAGCGAGTTCATTGTTGTAGATTTTGTGGTAGTTGTATGTGCTTTAAATGATACTGAGTTTGGTGTCCTTCACTGACACTTCGGCTCCCCCCGTGGTCGGTCGTAGAAGAACTTTACATCACCAGTATTTGGTCAGGGAGAGAAGGAGAGCTTCCTTATGACCAGATTTCATGGAGGAAGGGCAACTGGTAGTCAGGCCTAACAATACGAACTCAACACCCAACTCCACAAACGTTCATATAAGACATCCACACGACACATTTACACACATGAGTCACTGCGACGAGGAAGGAGCAGCCAGCCTCAGCACTTCTGCGTTTTCTATTAACGCCCCTGAAAATGAGTCAACGTTTATTGTATTTTACATAGTATGGATTTACAGTAAATAAATATCTCGGATGAGGTATCACTTGTACCTGAACTGTTTGTTGATTCTGAGCAATACGTAAACGGAAAAACAAGAATAGTAACCAATTTTGTCATTTCATTTGACCCTTTTTTTAAATTTCGACATCCTGTTTTCTGACAGCTTCGGCGTTCTGTTTAGAGTTGGGTCATTCGCCTTGGCTGGGACAATAATTCGTCCGTCTCTGATTGACTCCGATCCCGTGCAGGCTCATCCTGTAAATTGAATTGCTTTCGGTTAGCATGTCCCGGGAACATTTTTCCTAGTTCCACTGGGACACGTCACATTGGATGTTGCGTCGAAGAGCGAGTTGGGCTTATCGTTAAGTGTAGTGTTACGAAACTGCACCCTGGCAGTGTTGTGCAAATTTCCAAGTATGCGTGGCTAATCTGATGCCTTTCTGATGCAGACTTTCAGGAGTGCGTAAGTCATGTTGAACGGTGTGCATGATGTTATAGATAAGTGATGTCAGCTTCAGGGCACTTTGTGATTGTGGATACATGTTCTCAAATACCACTGGTCAGAATTTGCATGTAAAGGAGTTAATTAATTTCTGTGATTACAAAGCTCTCAGTCAGTCCCATCAAGATTTAACTGTACCGTTCCGAATTTCCTCATGTTCAAGAAGCAGGGTGGACGCAAAGTTGGATAAGACTGATAGTGATAATTTGTCGTTACAGAGTTTGTACTCAGACTGAGACTGTAGCAAAGTGAGCCATGAATTGAGATATCTGATACTGATGAAAGATTGATTTGTGTGCGGCAACATTAGGACATGTTATGCTGCAGTGAGCTGTAATCAAATTTTTTTATTGTTTCTTCTGTAATTACCATAACGTTGGTTTTCTCACAAGCGGATTGATTGAACTCGTGTTAAGTAATTCACATGTCAGTGCGCCTATGGCCAGTTACAGTGCACTAACGTGAAAAAATTTCTAAACTAAAGCTTATTTGGTCAAGAAAGAATGCCATGGATAATTTTAGATTTTTAAAGTTATTGGTTCTAATGTGTAAAGGAAAAGGAAACTTGGGCAATCTAGATCTTAAGTGATTATTCTAAATACCTTGACTCATTGTAAATTTTTAAAGGTTAAAGGAAAATTTTTCAGTACTTTAGAACTTCAGTAATTACCTTTAAATTATTTGGAAGATTTTACATTCTAATAAATTTGCATGGTATTAATGTTTCAAGGATTACTCGTTTTATTTTTTTTTTAAGATATGAATTTTCCGTGTGCCTGTGTACACCTGCGTAAACTAAGCAAACTAATAAATGTTCAGCTACTGTGCTCAGCCGCTTACCACGCCAGAAGTGTTGTGTTCTATCTTGACCAGCTCCAAAGGTTAACTTTCCCTTTCGATTCCTTAAGAGAAGGTATCACTTTTGAGATTGATCAGGGAATTTTCTAATTGGCTTCAGACAGTGTTCATGGTTTCCTACATATGTTTGAAAATATTGTTTGTTTTACAGATAATATCTCAGGGACCGTGATATAAGGATTGTGATATTAATAATGAATCAGTCGGTTACCCATTATGTTCTGACGACTCTAGTAGGAACAATAATCACACGAACACTTGAACAGTACAACAATCGCCAGTCACGGATGTGTCCTTTATTACAATACTGGTCAAAATCTGTTATTGTGTAAAACAGTTTCTTCAAAGAAACTGTTGAATATATCGGTCGCCATAGTTACGCTGTAAAGTTGTACATGGTTGACAGCCCCACACACTGTAGAATCGCAAGAAACTGACGCACATCTTCAGTGGGTCCAACAGTCTAACAACAGGGTCCATGTGAACATCGACCTCAGTCTCGTACACTAGGACTTCGATATTACCACCGGCAGAAATATTTCGACGGCATCATACCGAGCGCCCTAAGTGTTCCAGAACAGGACTATGACAATCAAACTGCCTATCAAAGTAGTCCGTAACAACATGTGCCTAACGTACCGATGCTCCTTCGTGTTGAAACCACTCCGGCCTACGAATTACAAGCTGCACAGTTTCGAGAAATTATAGGAAAGTATAGTCATATTGTGTTTTGTTGAAGCCTTTCAGTGTCATGGGAAATAAAATAACAAAGTAAGGAGACAGTGAAACAATTTCTTGTATTAAACCACGCAGTAAACATAAAAAGCATGACAGCAGAGTCCATATCCCCCATACGGGTAGCAGTCATTATCAAATATTTATCTACTGTCATAAATATCCCTCGTCAGTATTTGGCCGGAAAGGGTGTAAATTTCATCGCCAGTCTTTGCACCAATGGCCTGGATTAGGTTCAAAATCTCTCCGTAGTGCCTCATGGAGTGAGGGCATGTGACAGTGCTGATGGTGTTCTGCCCGTGGGATGGGGACGTTAGCTCGCCGGTCCCTTTGGAGCTTTTCGAGAGCAGTAGGCCATGTGCAGGTTTCACCATCTCATGTACACGGATGAAGACAGACGCGTCTCAGACATTTTTCTTCCGTTCCGATCCCACCAAAAATGAAATTTTTAATGCGGATGCTTTCGCTTGGAAAGATATCTCCGTGGCAGGTTTAAACCGTGTACCCGACCCAATTTCAGATCTGCATATTCCCCATTTGGGGGTTGTCTACCAGCTAGGGTGTCGGAGTAGTTAACTGAATTCGTGGTACAATATTCAAAACGCCGCTTGCAAGAAGACCTGTCTCGCTCTTTAATCTTGTGACGATGCATGTCTCCGCAGGGTAGTCACGAATGACGGAAAATTCAGTCTATATCTTAACCTGTTGACGACGCTGCACTGTATCATATAAAAATGCCCAAGCGTGCTGAGACAGACTTTGTGCCTGAGAATAATAATGGCGGCTGGTCTCGGAAATTTAGCTACGTCTTCCGATTCAAAGGCTGGAACTCATAGCTGCACAAGAACGTTTGTTTACAATAGTGTTTAAGGCGTCAGTTTACAAAGGTAGAAAAGTTGAAGTGACATTATATTGCTAAATTTGAGGCCCTCACAGTTTCTTCTACTTCCCAATTTTGTGATTATCCTATGTTTAGCAACAACATGAACTCTCATAAGGATGAGTTTATTTTCAGTTTTAGAAAGTATCAAATAATTCGTAATACTACACACGTCAAAAAAGTTTTGCATCACCTCAGTTTCCAGAACTCCTGAATATAGACGTTGATTGTGGATATTGTATCACAGACACAGTCCCTTTGACTGTTCAGAGACGTCACTAAACCCGTCCAAAGATGTAAACAACCATGTGTGAGCAGCGCCTATTAGACGGAGGGGGTCCGACAGCCCATCAGACATTCCACCAGGAAGGAGGTACTCGGCTCGTGTTGTCTGTAGTTCAACCATGAATAGACGGTCGATGCCGTGATTGTTACT